>NW_027521698.1:0-59857 GCF_052094955.1 Ictidomys tridecemlineatus
CAGGGTGCATATGGCCCCAGGAAGCTGACCAGCTGCAGAATCCTGGTGTCATCACACACCAGCTCCAGCAAGGGGGTGCTGTCATAAAAGAAGTGGTTGAGGATGCGGAAACAACAGAAGTGCAGGAAGAACATCCAGGCACACAGCACCCCAAGGACCAAGACGCTGGTGACCCAACAGGCCAGAACCAGCCAGCTGCACACCCGGGGCTTCATGAGAGTGGAATACTGCAGCAGGAGGCAGATGGCCAGGTACCGGTCACCAGCCTGTAGCAAGGACTCCACTGTGCCCAAGATGAAGTAGAGCCTTGTTTGCATAAAGCACCTGGCACGGGCAATGGTTCTGTGACCAGAGAGGAGGTGGGCCAGCATCTGTGGGGTGACCCTGGACGTGAACCCCACCTCCAGCAGGGAAAAATGGCGCATGAAATAGTACATAGGAGTGTGCAGGCGGCAGTCTGCCAAGGTCAGGGTGATAATGAGCAGGTTGCCCAGGAGTGTTAGCATGTAATGACCAGGAGCACCGTGAAGAAAAGGAGCTGGAGCCCTCGCACATCTGTGACCCCTAAAAGCTCCAAATCCAGCACAGCAGTGAGGATGGGTTTATGAGGTGCCATTGCCCAGGCACCAGGCTGGGGGTGGCTGCTCTCCTGGCCTGGTCCCTGTCCTTGCTCCTGGCCTATCTTTAGTCTCTTGGTCTATGTGGCTTTTTGGAAATGCAGAGACAGTCAGTGCATATCCTGCTGCTCTGTGGAGACAAGACAAGTGACATTTATTACATTGCTGGTCATGGTGTGGACACCACAGGAACGCTGGCTTATGTAGCCCACAATGACATCACTTCAGGAAGTAATACTTACATTCATCACGAAACTTAGTACCTGCTTCCTCCAAAAATACTGCTCTCTGATGAGTAAAAACTGGGTGTGGTGCACACCTGTCATGCCAGGGACTCAGGAGTCTGAGGCAGGAGGTTCACCAGTTCAAAGTCAGCCTCAGCAAAAGCAAGGCAGTAAGCAACTCAGTGAGACCCTGTTTCTAAAGAAAATACATAATAGGGTTGGAGATAGGGTTCAGTCGTTGAGTGCTCCTGAATTAAATCCACAGCAACCCCCTGCAAAAAGAAAAAAAAAACAACAACCACAAAAATAAGAGAGATATAATGTGGGACACAAACAGGAGACACATATATACTTGAGAGTCACATTAAAAAAAAAAAAAAAAAAAACAGGAAAGCCAGGGTCTAGAGCAAACCGCTGTCATCCCAGGAACTTAGAAGGCTGAGGCAGGAGGATCACAAGTTTAAGGCCAGTCTCAGCAACTTAGCGAGACCCTGTCTCATAATAAATATAAATTCATAAATAAATAAATAAAAATATTCAGAGGTGTAGCTCTGAAGGGCCTGGCTGCCTGCTTCCCGGTCTTGTGGCTGCACATGTTCCTGGGATGGCTCCTGGTGATCAGCCAGGAGGAGGTGCTGTGGCCAGTGAATGAAGAGGCGGACCACCTCCAGGATAGGTCCAGGACTCGCCCGCCCTCGTGGACAGCTTGTGCTTCCCTTACAGACTCTGGGGTGGGTGTACACGTGAACTCACTTCACCCTAAGACCTTTATCTTGATTGGCTCCTGTGCAGTATATAAGCTGTGTGTACTTCCTGAATAAATGAGATCCTGCTTCAACTCATCTCCCTGGCGCGTCTTATTGTCCTCCAGCGAGGGAGGGCTGGGTGCAGGCCACCAGTTGACCTTTACCTTTCTTGGCTTGTCTTGGTCGGGGCGTGCTTTCCCACTTTTCCCGCCAGTCAGGAGGAGATAGGGAACTAAAAACCCCAACATCTGGTGCCCGAACAGGGACACCGAACCCGGACACCAAACACAGACGCCAAGGAAGTATTGGCGATCCAAGCCAAGGGAGTTTCAAGGTAAGGGTTTCCCTGGAAAAGATGGGGCAATCTTATACTAAGTACAACGACCCTGACTTGGAAGCCATTGTTAAGGAGCCTCTTGGGTCACAGCGAGTAAGTCCTCTCACTGCCCAGGAGGAGAAAGATTTAAAAGCTTCCTCTGACAATGGCCTCCTAGATCTTTTTGATCCCTGGCCTGGTCTTCTGGGTTCCACACCAAGTTCCCCTGTCCCAGAACACATGATAGAGAGATGGGATGGGGAGTGGCCACCGCCATATTATCACCCCTCCCGCCACGGAAATTCTCCACCCTCTTGTGGAACCCTGGAAAATCCGGGGAAGCTACCATCTTGTATGGCTTTCCTGGTAAATGCTTATCCTGGGGGCCATAGACTGGCCTTATGGTATCCCTGGGAGGCCCAAGACTTGAAAGAACTCAAAAAGGCTGTCTCCAAGTATGGACCTAATTCATCCTGGGCCAAAACCCTCCTCTAGGGTCTGGCCCACCAACAGTGTACCACCCAAGACTGGAAAAACTTAACTAAGGCCGTGTTTCCTGGTCCCCTGTACCTGAAGTGGTGAGCTTTATTTAATGAGGAGTGCCACACTCAGGCTTAGAGGAATCAGGCTGTAAACCCCCCGGTTCTTGTAACTTATGGGATACTGTCGGGGTCCAGTGGTCAATTTTCCACAGGCCTTCAGCAGGCTGCTATCCCTGCCCCTACCAGGAGCAGGTATGGGCTTTGGGGCTGGTGGAATGGAAGAAGTTGGAAGAAGGCCACTCAGAGCCCCTGATAGCAGGAGTTACTCAGAGGGCTACCGAGGATCTTGCCAACTTCATCGAGAGTATAAAAAAGACCTTCCAAAGGTAATTCCCCCCAGGACCCCTTCGGGTC
Organism: Ictidomys tridecemlineatus; assembly: GCF_052094955.1. Classification (NCBI taxonomy): domain Eukaryota; kingdom Metazoa; phylum Chordata; class Mammalia; order Rodentia; family Sciuridae; genus Ictidomys; species Ictidomys tridecemlineatus. Next base: position 2,800 of record NW_027521698.1, read on the forward strand.
CAATTTGTCAAGATGCTGGTCTGGGAGGTGATGACTACAGACCACAAGCTAGCCTGTGCAGGGATGAAGGACAGATCTATGGAAAGGTGGATAGTTGCCACTAAGGATGTTGGTACTCAGGCCCACCAATCATAGTCGTTGGTTGCGGCCTTGCAGGCCCAAACGGCTTTGCTTGCTGAGGCTCTTACTACAGTACTTGCCTCTTCCAGTGGCGCCGGGAGAGGGGTTTGTTATGAATGTTGTCAACAGGGCCACTTCAAGAGAGAGTGCCCTACAGGACAAATAAGACCCAGTGCCCCGCAGGAACGTCCCTCAGATTGGACCAAGAGGCAAACTCCACCTTAGATGCCTTGCCCCTGTGTAGAAAGGGATTCTATTGGCGGAGGGATTGTAAGTCCAAATTTGATATTGAGGAGAAGCCTTTAAACTACTAACGGGGTGCCCTCCAGCCCTGTCACCCAAAGGAGGCACTTCGCCTACTGGCCTGCCTAGGGTCCACTGGAAACTCTCCATAATCCCGGGAATTAGGCCCAAAATGGACATCTTCATAGTAGATAAAATGTTCCGCTGCTTGATTGACACTGGAGCGGACCAGACAGTATTAAGGAAAGAGGAGGTTCCCCCACTATGGAAGCTGATTCCCAGACCTCAGTTATTGGGGGTGGGGGGCAATACAAGGTCTGGAAAAACCAAGGATCGGCTTACATGGAAGGATGCAGATGGGAGTCAGGGAGGGGTATGTCCTCTGCTGGTGTCTGGCCTGACAGCTGATCTGAAGAGACAGGATATTTTGGGGGAAGCTGAGATGATCATCACCACAGATCACAAAGGGAAATATGATGATATCCTAGAGGAAGAGGAGTGCCAACAACAGTTTGGACCATCGGGTTCCCTTAGCGATGACTGGGGGAATCCACTTTTTGAGACATCGAGGCGGAACACTCTTGCACCCCGTGTGAGTCCTCACCCCCAGTTCTAGAGGCCACTGTTCCTACCGTCCCCAACATTCAATGGCTTCCGGGCCCTCCAGTATGGGTGACACAGTGGCCGCTTCCCTTAGATAAACTACAAAAGCTAAAGGCAATAATATCAGAACAACTGATCCCAGGGCATATTAGGCCCTCTCTGGGCCCTTGGAATAGTCCTGTATTTGTCATACAAAGGGCCACAGGGAAATGGAGAATGTTACAGGACCTAAGAAAGGTTAATAAGCGGATGATTGCTGGTGGTACCCCCTTGCGAGGGCTACCCTGGATCCCCTCCATTTCTCGGGATTTGGTTCTCATTGAGATTAACATCAAGAATTGCTTCTTTTCTATTCCCCTTGATCCTCAGGACTGTGAGAAGTTCGCCTTCTCTGTTCCCTCTGTTAACTTCCAGGGGCCAGACCAAAGATATGCTTGGGTGGTGTTACACCAGGGCATGACTAACTGTCCAGCCTTTTGTCACCATTATGTTTTACAAGTCCTGCAACCTTTTTGGACGTGATCGAATATGATTCTATGTGTTCACATGGATATGACATCATTATTGGAACAGAGGATGCTAAAGCGTTGGGCTCCACCTATAAGGAACTCTGGGCTCTCTTACAGAAGGGAGGATTATGTTTATCTAATGACAAGGTCCAGACCTTACCCCCTTTTAAAATTCTAGAGGCTGAACTTAAGTTGGACTCTGTCCCATTGGTGGAATGACAGAAACTGTTGGGAAAACTCAACTGGTTAAGGCCCTGGCTTCACCAGTCTACAGAAGACCTGCTTCCACTTTTTGACTCTTTAAGAGATAAAGTCCGATTCAAGACCCAACATGGCGGCGGGTGGGGAGGCAGCACTTTCAGTACCTCCTCGATAATGGGGTCAGAGAGACGCATTAATATGCTTAGATTCTACCTGCTGAGAAACTTCTAGCAAAATTCCGCTGAAGTGAGATCTGTTGGGAATTAGTAGGATTATTGGAGGTGACAGTTTTCCCAAGACGAGTGAATCTCCACCATGAGGCGCAGAGGTCCAATCCTGACACCCACCTCCACTGCACAGTGACCAGCCGCTGCTGCACAGTGACTGGATGCTGCTGTGCAGCGACCAGCTTCCAAGGCAGCTCAGCAGGTGCGGCGCAGGGACTCTATGAAGAGGTCTCTAACCAACGCTTCATGAAATAGCGAACCAGGAACCAACCAAGATTGGCCAAGACAAGAGACAGGCCATTCCCACCTCTCTCTTTGGACACTCTGACAAGAAGCCTGGGGCCCACCATAGCAGAGAGGTGATGTCACCAGAGTTCGGCTGATGAGATTCCTTCCCAGTGGAATCCGCTTTAGCAAGTGTGTGACTCCCACCCCCACGAGATACAAACAGCCAGGAAACCTCAAAAATCTCTCCATGGGCGTGTCTGTAGGGGACGAGGGAAGTAGAAGAAATTCTTGATTCCCAACTCTTCCTACCACCAGCGGCAACACCCAAGGTCTTAGCCACCAGTTTCCGGGGGCGTGCCCACCAAAGGGGTCCGGAATAATTAAACTGCTGGTTCCCAGATTACCACTCCACAGCACTGGGGCTTGGATGAATGACAGATAAAGTGCTTAGTCATTCGGGAAATAGGGCAAGCAGTGGGGCTGCAAGTGTAACCAGATCCTTGGGGAACCACCTCCAGTGAGCAGGACCTGGCTGCCTGGCAGGAGGAAGTGGGGGGAGGGCAGGAGAAGTGAAATGGCACTAGACTAACAGGATTGAGAGACTCCCAGGAGGAGTCTTACAGGGATTGCTGTCAGCACATAGAGGGCAGAAGCTCGGCTCGGAGGGCACAGCTCCGCCTACTGGAAGAGAAAAAAATGGATGTCTAAGACTTCAATTTTTATTTAATTTCTATTGTATTAGTTTTTTTCTCCCCTTTTTCTTCTTTCTTTCCTTTTTCAAGTTTTATTGTTCTTTCAATTCTCCTCTATTCTATCTATCTCTCTCTCATTCTTTCTTTTTAAGAGCACCTTCTTTTCCCTACCCCCCCAACTTTCATCCCAAGCATTACGTCTTCCATTACATGTAATTGTCTAAATGCAAATAGGTGAATGTTTCGAGGCTGTCTATAGGGCTCCTAAATACCTAGCTATTACCAACACCCTGATCCAATTGCCTGTTAGTATCCCCCTTCAGTAGAGCAATCTTCCAAAGTAGCCAAGACATACTAACCCTCATACCATCATAGCACCTAACCTAAATATAAAGTCCTAAGAACAGACAACAAATCACTATATGCATACAGAATCCAGAAGCCTTTTATGAGCTGAATGAATCACCTTTAAAGTACAATAAAGCCCAACATTTCTAGGCATAGTCTCCCACCACAAAGGAGAGACCACACAGATACACAAAACCAAAACAAATTTATAGGAGAAAACAGAAACACAGCAGTTAAACAGAGTTGGAAAGTAACGTGAACAACATGAAAACAAGGGAAAAAAAGGATTACAAACAATGCAGGACAACTTAAATCTACAGGAGAACCAACAGGCATCAGAAAAATGGACAGAGAAAGAACTCAAGGCATACCTGACTCAGATGGAATGAAATCTTAGAGAAATCATTAGACAGCAAGTCAAAACAATGAAAAAATACTTTGAAAACAAATTGCATAAGCAAATTCAAATTGCAAAGAAGGAACTCTACCAGGAGATAGAGATTTCAAAAAAAAATCAAACACTAATCCTAGAAATACAGGAAATCATAAACCAAATTAAAAACTCAAACAAGAATATTGCAAATAGACTAGATCAAATAGAAGTCAGAACATCAGATAATGAAGACAAAGTTTATCAACTCGAAAAGAATATAGTCAATGCAGAAAGAATGTTAAGAAATCACGAGCAATCTATCCAAGAAATATGAGATGTCATAAAAAAACAAACTTGAGAGTCATTGGGATAGAAGAAGGCATAGAGGTTCAAAACAAAGGAATGAAGAATCTGTTGAATGAATTAATCTTAGAAAACTTCCCAGAAATGAAAGATGGAATGGATTGCCAAATCCTGGAGGCCAAAAGGACCCCAAACATACAAAACTGTAATAAACCAACTCCAAGACACATAATTATGAAGATATCCAACATACAGAACAAGGAGAGAATATTAAAAGCTATGAGAGAAAGGAGGCAGATTACATTCAGGGGAAAACCAATTAGGTAAACGGCTGATTTTTCATCAAAGATTTTGAAAGCAAGAAGATCCTGGAACAACGTATTTCAAAAGCTGAAAAATAATGGATTCCAACAAAGAATATTGTATCCAGCAAAATTAAGCTTCAGATTTGACAATGAAATTAAAATATTTCACCATAAACAAAAGTTAAAAGAATTCAAAGCCAGATAACCAGCACTGCAAGGCACTACACCAAGAGGAATTGAAAAACAGCACCCAAAACTAACAGTGGGAGGTATCTCAGTAAAGGGGGAGAAAAATAACCAAAGAGGAAAAACTAGCCAAATTAAAATAAATAAATAAATAAGCATGACTGGAAGTACAAACCATATATCAATAGTAACTCTAAACGTTAATGGCTTAAATTCACCAATCAAGAGACATAGGCTAGTAACCTGGATTTAAAAAAAAACAGATCCAACAATATGCTGCCTTCAGGAGACTCATATGATAGGAAAAGACATACACAGGCTGAAGGTGAAAGGTTAGGAAAAATCATACAACTCACATGGTCCTCGGAAGAAAGCAGGAGTGGCCATACTCATATCAAATAAAATTAACTTCAAACCTAAGTTAATCAAAAGGGATAAAGAAGGACACTATATACTGTTAAAAGGAACCATCCACCAACAAGGCATAACAATTATCAATATGTATGCACCAAACAATGGTGCTGCAACGTTCATAAAACAAACTCTCCTCAAGTTCAAGAGTCAAATAGACCACAACACAATAATTATGGGTGACTTCAACACACTGCTGTCTCCATTGGACAGATCCTCCCTACAAAAGCTAAATAAAGAAACTATAGAACTCAATGTCACAATCAATAACCTAGACTTAACTGACATATATAGAATATATCAACCATCATCAAGTGGATACACATTCTTCTCAACAGCACATGGATCTTACTCAAAGATAGATCATATATTATGCCATAGGGCAACCCTTAGTAAATGTAAAGTTGTGTAGATAATACCATGCATCTTATCTGATCATAATGGAATGGAACTGGAAATCAATGATAAAAAAAAGGAAGGAAAAATCCTGCATCACCTGCAAAATGAACAATATGTTACTGAATGATCAATGGGTTACCGAAGACATAAAGGAGGAAATTAAAAAATTCTTAGAGATAAATGAAAATACAGACACAACATATCGGAACCTATGGGACACAATGAAAGCAGTTTTAAGAGGAAAATTCATCACCTGGAGGTCATTCCTCAAAAAAAGAAAAAAAAAAAACAACAACAAATAAATGAACTCACACTTCATCTCAACACCCTAGAAAAGGAAAAGCAAAAAAACAGCAAATGTAGTAGAACACAAGAATTAATTAAAATCAGAGCAGAAAGCAACAAAATTGAAACAAAAAAAAATTGAAAAATTTGATACAACTAAAAGATGGCTCTTCAAAAAAATAAATAAGATCAACAGACCCTTAGCCATGCTAAAGAAGAGAAGAAGAGAAAGAATTCAAATTACTAACATACGGGATGAAAAAGGCAATATCAAGACGGACACTACAGAAATACAGAACATAATTAGAAAGTATTTTAAAAAGCTATATTCCAATAAAATAGAACATAGTGAAGATATCAATAAACTTCTTAAGTCATATGATCTGCCCAGACAGAGTCAGGAGGATACACGCAATTAAACAGACCAATTACAAAGGAGGAAATAGAAGAAGCCATCAAAAGACTACCAACCAAAAAAAGCCCAGGAATGGATGGGTATACAGCCGAGTTTTACAAAACCATCAAAGAATAATTAATACCAATACTTTTGAAGCTATTTCAAAAAATAGAAAAATAAGGAGCTCTTCCAAATTCATTCTATGAGGCCATCATCACCCTTATACTGAAACCATAAAAAGACATTTCAAAGAAAGAAAACTACAGACCAATATCTCTAATAAACTTAGATGCAAAAATCTTCAACAAAATCCTGGCGAACCAGATAAAAAAGCATCTCAAAAAAAATTGTGCATCATGATCAAGTAGGATTCATCCCCATATGCAAGGCTGGTTCAATAAATGAAAATCAATAAATGTTATTCACCACATCAATAGACTTAAAGATAAGAACCACGTGATCATCTTGATAGATGCAGAAAAAGCATTCAACAAAGTACAGCATCCCTTTATGTTCAAAACACTAGAAAACAGGAACGTACCTCAACATTGTAAAAGCTATCTATGCTAAGCCTCAGGCTAGCATCATCCTGACTGGAGAAAAACAGAAGGCATTCCCTCTAAAATCTGGAACAAGACAGGGATGCCCTCTATCACCACTTCTATTGAATTTAGTTCTTGAAATAGTAGCCAGAGCAATTAGACTGACAAAAGAAATTAAAGGCATAAAAATAGGAAAAAAAGAACCTAAATTATCACTATTTGTGGATGATAGGATCTTATATCTAACAGACGCAAAAGGGTGTAGAAAGAAACCACTAGAGCTTATAAATTAATTCAGCAAAGTGGCAGGATATAAAATCAACACACATAAATCAAAGGCATCCCTGTATATCAGCAACAAATCTTCTGAAATGCAAATGAGGAAAACCATTCCATTCACAATATCCTCAAAAAAATAAAATACCTGGGAATCAACCTAACAAAAGAGGTGAAAGATTTTTACAATGAAAACTACAGAACCCTAAAGAGAGAAATAGAAGATTTTAGAAGATTGAAAAATATACCCTGTTCATAGATAGGCAGAACTAATATTATCAAGATGGCGATACTACCAAAAGTTCTCTAAAGTTTAATGCAATGCCAATCAAAATCCATATGGCATTTCTTGTAGAAATAGATAAAGAAATCATAGAATTCATATGGAAAAATAAAAGACCCAGAATATCAAAAGAAACTCTAAGCAGGAAGTGTGAATCAGGTGGTATAGCGATACCAGATTTAAACTATAGTACAGAGCAATAGTAACAAAAACAGCATGGTACTTGTACGAAAACAGGCAGGTGGACCAATAGTACAGAATAGAGGACACAGAGACTAATCCACAAAGTTACAACTATCTTATATTTGATAAAGGGGCTAAAAACTGCAATGGAGGAAGGATAACATCTTCAACAAATGGTGCTGGGAAAACTGGAAATCCATATGCAACAAAATGAAACTGAATCTCTTTCTCTCACCAAGCACAAAAGTTAACTCAAAGTAGATTAAGGAGCTTGATATCAAATCAGAGACTCTGCATCTGCTAGAAGAAAAAGTTGGCTCCAATCTACATATTGTGCGGTCAGGCTTCAAATTCCTTAATAGGACACTCATAGAACAATAGTTAATAACAAGAATAAACAAATGGGACTTACTTAAACTAAAAAGTTTTTTTTTTCTCAGCAAGAGAAACAATAAGAGAGGTAAATAGGGAGCCTACATCCTGGGAACAAATTTTTACTCCTCACACTTCAGATAGAGCCCTAATATCCAGAGTATACAAAGAACTCAAAAAACTAAACAATAAGATAACAAATAACCCAATCAACATATGGGCCAAGGTCCTGAACAGACACTTCTCAGAGGAGGACATAAAATCAATCAACAAATACATGAAAAAATGCTCATCATCTTTAGCAGTCTGAGAAATGCAAATCAAAACCACCCTAAGATACCATCTCACTCCAGAAAGATTGGCAGACATTATGAAGTCAAACAACAACAAGTTCTGGCGAGGATGTGGGGAAAAGTGTACACTTGTACATTGCTGGTGGGAATGCATATTGGTGTGGCCAATTTGGAAAGCAGTATAGAGATTCCTTGGAAAGCTGGGAATGGAACCACCATTTGACCCAGCTATTCCCCTTCTTGGACTATTCCCCTATAGACCTTAAAAGAGCATATTATAGGGATACTGCTACAATGATGTCCATAGCAGCATAATTCACAATAGCTAGACTGTGGAATCAACCCATATGCCCTTCAATAGATGAATGGATAAAAAAGTGGCATTTATACACAATGGAGTATTACTCTGCATTAAAAAAATGACAAAATCATGGAATTTGCAGGGAAATGGATGGCACTAGAGCAGATTATGCTAAGTGAAGCTAGCCAATTCCTGAAAAAACAAATGCCAAATGTTATCTTTGATATAAAAAGAGCAACTAAGAATAGAATAGGGAGGAAGAGCATGAGAAGATCACCATTAAACAGCAACAAGAACAGGGAGAGAAAGAGAGAGAGAAGAGAAATTGCATGGAAATGGAAGGAGACCCTAATGGTTATACGAAATTACATTCAAAAGAAAGTGAGGAAAAAGGGAAATAAACAAGGGGTAGAAATGAATTACAGTAGATGGGGTAGAGAGAGAAGATGGGAGGGGAAGGGGAGGGGAGGGGGGATAGTAGAGGATAGGACAGGCAGCAGAATACAACAGACACTAGTATGGCAATATGTAAATCAGTGGATGTGTAACCTATGTGATTCTGCAATCTGTATATGGGGTAAAAAATTGGAGTTCATAACCCACTTAAATCAAAGTGTGACACATGATATGTCAAGAACTATGTAATGTTTTCAACAACCAACAATATATTTTTTAAAGGGAGGGAAGAACAAACTAATTCAAGTTAAAAGGCAAAAATTAACCCAAATGACTGAAAATGGAAATCATATCTGATTAACTATCATCTTTGAGTTCTGATAGGAATCAGCCAATTTTATGAGACTTTCAAATAAGAACTAACACCAACACCTCTCAAATCATTTCATATAATAGAAGAGAAGGGAAGTTTTTCAAACTCATTCTATAAAGCTGGTATCACCCTGATACCAAAACCAGACAAAGACACACCAAGAAAAGCAACCTCAGACCAATAACCCTGATGAACTTAGATGCAAAAATTTTTAATAAAATTCTGGCAAAATGCCTACAAAATCATTTTAAAAATCTAGTGTCCTATGATCAAGAGGGGTTCATCTAAAAATGCAAGTTTGGTTCAATGTAATAGAAATCAGTAAATGTAATACATCACATCAATAGACTTAGAGACAAGAATCATACTTTCTCAATAGATGCAGAAAAAACTTTGATAAAGCACAGCAAGCATTGATGTTCAAAATTCTAGAAGAACCAGGGATATAAGAAACATGTATTGTAAAACCTATATATGCTAAACCCAATGCCAACATCATCCTAAATGGAAAGATTGAAAACATATTCTCTTGAAATACTGGTACAAGATAAATGCCTGTTTCAGCATTTGTTATTCAACATCATCTTGAAACTCTAGCCAGAGCAAGGGACAGAAGAAAGAAATTAAAGAAACATGAAGAGAAAAAGAAGAACTCAAACTATCTTTATTTGCTGATCACATGATTCTATATTTAGAGAAAACAAAAATCTCCACTAGAAAACTTCTAGAACTCACAAATGAATTTAGCAAAGTAGCGGGATGTAAAATCAACACCTATAATTCAATTGCATTCCTATACATCAGTGATGAATTGACTGAAAAAGAAATCAGGAAAACTACCCCATTCACAGTAGCCTCAAAATATATATATTTGGGAATCAATCAAAAGAGATAAAAGAATTTAACAAGAAAAACACAGAACTCTAAAGAATAAAATTGAAGAATACCTCAGGAGATGGAAAGATCTTCCTTGATCTTAAAGAGGCAGAATTAACATTGTCAAAATGGCCATACTACCACAAGTGCTACACAGATTAAAAAGAGTTCCTATTAAAATCCCAGTAACATTTTCCATAGAAATAGAAATAATCAGTCATAACATTCATTTGGAAAACACAAGAGGCCCAGCATAGTCAAACCAATCCTTAGCAAGAAAAATGAAGCAGGAAACATCACAATACCAGACCCTTAAGTTATACTACAGAGCTACAGTATCAAAAACGGCATGGTGTATGAGCACCAAGCAGACAGGTAGACCAATGGTAAGAACAGAAGACACAGAGACGAATCCACAGAAATACAGTGACCTCATACTAGACAAAGGCACTGAAAACACACATTGGAGAAATGATAACCTCTCACAAAAATGGAGTGGGAAAAACTGGAAATCCACATGTAGCCACATGCAATTAAACCCTTGTCACTCAACCTGCACAAAACCCAACTCTAAGTGGATCAAGAACTTAAGCATTAGACCAGAGACCCAGAGACCCCAATCTACCTCATGTTGGCTTAGGAATCAACTTCCTCAATAAAACTCCTAAAGCGCAAAAAGTTCAATCAAGAATAAATAAATGGCATGAAACAAAACTCAAAAGCTTTTTTACAGCAAGGGAAATGATCAAGAATGTGGGGGAGAGGATTTACAGAATGGGAGAACATCTTTGCCACCCACATCTCAGACAGAGCACTTATCTCCAGGATATAACTCAAAAAACTTAACACCACAAAAACAAATAATCCATGAATGGGCAAAGACAATGAGCAGACACTTCATAGAGAGAGAAATACCAATGGTGAACAAATATAGAAAGAAATATTAAATATTTCTTGAGTTTTTTTTTTCTAGCAATTAGAGAAATGCAAACTAAAACTATACCGGGATTTCATCTCATGCAGGTCAGAATGGCAATTATAAAGAATACAAGTAACAAGAAGTGTTGGTGAGGATGTGGGGGAAAAGTTACACTCATGCATGACTGTGGGACTGCAAAGTGGTGCAACCACTCTGGAAATCACGGTGGAGATTGCTCAGGAAACTAGGAATGGAACCACCACGTGGATTTGAAATCAGCATACTATAGTGATGCAGGCACATCAATGTTAACACCAGCTCAACTCACAATTGCTCACTGTGGAACCAACACAGGTGTCCTTCACCAGATGAATGGGTGAAAAATATGTGCTAAATACACACCATGGAATATACCTGAACAAAGAGGAGTGATACGCATTGCCAGTCAGTGGATGGAACGGGGGACTGTCATGCTAATGGGAGTTATTCAAACTCCTCAAACTAAAGAACCAATGCTTTCTCTAGTATGTGGATGCTATCTCACAATAAGTGGTGGGTAAGAAAGAATGGAAGTACATTGGATTTGTCAAAGGGGAATGATGAAAAGGGAGGGGCAATCTGAATATAGAAGACAGTAGAATGAAATGGACTTTACTTTTCTATGTGCACATAAATAAATGACCCCCACAAAAAATTTGTGAAATTCAAAAGATAACTCTTATTTGGTAGTGTTTGATGTCAGTTCTTGGTTTGGTGCCCTGTGTCACAGGCTGACTCATGTACTCTCAAACTTTATACATTCAAGTCCTAACTCTCAGACCTTGATACTGAGGTAACATTGGAAGGCAGAAACTTTACCAATATAGTTATGGTACATTCACACGAGTTCACATGGCTTTGTCCTAAAAAGGTGTGACTCACGTCCTTATAAGATTTGGATTCAGACAATGCTCAGAAGGGAGACCAGAAAAGGATACAACCTCAGGTGGCCATCTGCAAGTCAAGAAGAAAGGACACAGGAGGAAGCAAATCTAAGAAACATTCATCATGGATTCCCAACCTTTTCAACACTCAGTCTGTGGTATTCTTATCTGATAGCTGTAGCAATCCAGTACACACAGTAATGCTAAATTTGTAAAATGGAGGATGGATTTCTCCTTCCCAGGTGGAGGATATTTAGGAAATTCCTCTGTTGTTTTGGTAAATTTTATGTAAATATAAAAGTTTTCCTAAATAACCATTTTATATTAAATACTTGAATGAATCAAGGTTGGGTGGTGCATAACTGTTATTTCAGCAGCTTGGGAGACTGAGGCAGGAGGATCATAAGTTGGAGGCCAGCCTCAGCAACTTAGAGAGGCCCTAGGCAACTCAGTGAGGCCCTGTCTCTAAATAAAAATGCAAAGGGCTGCGACTGGGGCTCAGAGATTAAGCACCCCTGGATTTTATACTAATGCCAAAAAAAAAAAAAAAAAAACCAGAAAACCAACCAACTAACAACTGGAATGAACACCCTGCAGCCAAAATCTCCCCTCCTCACTTTTTTTTTGATTTCAAGTTTCTTTTAATGGATCAAGGATCTGGGAATAAAACCAGAGACCCTGCATCTAATAAAAAAAAGTAGGCCCTAATCTCCAACATGTGGGATGAGGCTCCAACTTAGTTAATGCTATAGTATCCCTTGAAAATGCTGGTAGGATTTCCCCTTCCTCTACTGTTTTCTCTTTGCTTTCCACTGTACAAAGTCTAATCTGGGACAGAAAAGATCCATTCTTTATAGGACATATTAGGGCACATAGAGGATTGCCTGCAGCCCTCAGTTTGGGCAATGATTTAGCAGATAAAACTACACATGACATACATATTTTCTCTACACTAGAAGGGGCTACAAATTTGCTCCTCTGCGGTGATGCTCATTGTGGGACTTTTTTTGGCTCTGCCCACACGACCTAGCCAATTGGCCTCAAAAGCAGGAGGAATGGGGGAGGTTGAGAGGCTTGTGGGAAGCCAGTGGTGGCAGTTGGGCTCTGAGAGTTTTTCCTGAGGAGCTGTGTGGTGTGGTGTGTGTGTTCTAATAGTAAAGTTTGTTTCTGTTGACAAGTGGCTCCTGAATTATGCCCAGCCAGACTGCAGCATTGAGGCTTGACCGTAGAGTGCTTGCTTAGCATGTGCAAGGCCCTGGGTTTGATCCTCAGCACCACTTAAAAATAAATAAATAAAATAAAGATGATATTGTGTCCAACTTAAAAAAATGTTAAAAAATGAATTACATAAGAAACTAACAAGCATTTTTATTGTTCCTTCCAGAGGAAGAGTGAGCCTTTTTCCTGTCTCCATTGATGAGGATGAACCTGAGGGATGATCACTCAGGTTTCCAACAGAGTGGAGTCCAGCACAGACTGCCTCATCTGCAAGTAGGTGCCACCTGCCTGCTGCTCCCTCAAGCCCAGCCTCCACATCTACCTCTATTTTTTCTGTTGTGTTTCAAGAGCATTTTTCTGTGATGCAGTGTGAATTCTGGAATTTTCTGTATGAAAATCACGGAGTATGTGAGCAGAAATGTCAGGAAACCAGGTAGTCCATGTGAAAATGGAGTCACAGGGAGAGGATCTACAGAGCCTCAGGTGGATCTATGAACTTCTCCCCCCCAGAATCCAGGCATCACAACATGTGGAAAGGATATTGGTTAATTTTTTTTAAAAGAGAGAGTGAGAGAGGAGAGAGAGAGAGAGAGAATTTTTAATATTTATTTTTTAGTTCTCGGCGGACACAACATCTTTGTTGGTATGTGGTGCTGAGGATCGAACCCGGGCCGCACGCATGCCAGGCGAGCACGCTACCACTTGAGCCACATTCCCAGCCCAATATTGGTTAATTTTAACTTTGAATCCAAGTAAGAAAACTTGGAGTTCTCTACAAGATTGGGATGCACTTTTTTGACAAGAAAACTCATAGGAAATTTTGAGCACCTCTCCCCAGATGGTTGTTATCCAGAATAGAATCAAATCAAGAGGACAAGCAAAATGTTCCACTGGGGACTCTATAGTTCTGTGCTCCCCAGTGGGATCTTGTTACTTTAGTAGAGATGCTAAAATTGCAGGCTGCAGAGAGATGAGCTCACAGCACCCTTTCCTTATAACTATGCAGGTTTTTCTCAGGAGCACCAAGTTCCCAGAATCCGTCCAGGTAAGTGTCTCTCCGTTCCACAGAGATAATGAGTGAGTACCTGGGGCCTGTATGAGGAGGTTGCAAGGGACAAACTTGGTCTAGGAGTGAGATTTTTGGTAGCTTGAGACAGCCAGCTCTCACCCCTATATTTAAGAAGACTAACGTGCTCTGTGAAAAGTGAGGAAGGAGATCTTCCTCGGTTGCATCAACCTTTGAGACACAGAAAGTTAGGGTCTATTTTCAATAGGAATTGCCATTATCTCAGGTGTCTACTTAATTTTTTTCTAGAAACTACAGCAGTGCTCATGTTATATATGCATTTCCCTGTTTGATATGCTATTTACTCCTAAACCAATAATCAGGGATGTAATAAGTCGTCTGTCTGCTTTGTACTACATATACTAAGATTTTCTTCTCTCACCTTCCTGAACAAACAGAATATTACTGCTCTGTGACTACTAGACTCTGAGGAATAAAAAACCATAATTTTATGTGGCCCAGAAGGTAATGAGGGCAACCTCACATAGCCACAGACATCTACTGAAATTTCCCATACAATCTTTCTTGTCCTACATTTAATAACACAATTTAGAAGTGAATGGTGCCACTCCATAGTGGGTGCTCTGCCAATGAGCAAATTTCAAGTGAGAGGACAGTGGTCCTGTGTCACCATCCCAGAAAACAACCAATGATTCCAATTGTGGTGTCCTTCTCCTTCCCCAATGACAAGGTAATATTATTATCCATAGCTAGGTAAGAATAATATTTGTGTCCATTAATCTTTATTATTTTCATTATTCAATTAAAAATTCTGTTTGCTCTTTCTGTAATAATGAAAATGTCACAAAGGCCTTTGATTATATATGCAACATTTTTTTTTATCCATTCATCCACTGAAGGGCATCTAGGTTGGCTCCACAGTTTTGCTATTGTGAAATGTGCTGCTATAAACATTGGTATGGCTGTGTCCCTGTAGTGTGCTGTTTTTAATTCCTTTGGCTATAAACTGAGGAGAGGAATATCTGGGTCAAATGGTGGTTCCATTCCCAGATTTCCAAGGAATCTCCATACTGCTTTCCAGATTGGCTGCACCAATCTGCAGTCCCACCAGCAGTGTATGAGTGTGCCTTTCCCCCACATCCTAAACTAATTCTGTCCTGGTTTGTATTTTCAGGTCCTATTTCATGCAAATGCACTTCCAGAAAAAAATGAATATCTGCTTTTCTTCTTCCTAAAGCAATCTGGACTTGCCTCACGTCATCAGGGGAACAGATCCTCCTGCAGGTAAGTCTGGGTTTCCCAGTGATGACAGCTTAGGGTCTGTGATGAATCTAGTCTGCTGTTTCCTATTGTTGTTAGAAGAATAATTTTTCTTTTAATGATTCTGAATAAAGAATGTAAAATATTCTTAGGGTCTGTCTGTAAGTGTGAAACCTGAGCTGTACTTAAATTCTTCCAATTTACAGAAACAATGGATTATTTTCAGCCTTATTTTCCATAAATAGCAGCCATTGATTCACCCAAATATTCTCCAGGATTTTCTCCTTCTGTATCCTGTAGCTTATATATGTCACAGTGGCTCATCACCCAGCAGGGCACCTGGCTGTGG
This sequence comes from Ictidomys tridecemlineatus, assembly GCF_052094955.1. Taxonomy (NCBI): domain Eukaryota; kingdom Metazoa; phylum Chordata; class Mammalia; order Rodentia; family Sciuridae; genus Ictidomys; species Ictidomys tridecemlineatus. Next base: position 18,221 of record NW_027521698.1, read on the forward strand.
GTGGCTGTGCCCTCCCTGAGGGGCAAGCTGTTTATCCCTAGTGCTCTTCAGAGTTTTCCAGCTAGATCTCTGCCACAGAGAATAACTTTTTGCCTAATGTTTCCTGAGATCCTAACCCACTTAAAGCAGGATGAGTCCTCCTCCCAGATTTCACTTGTCCATCTTACTTTAGCGATGGGAATTATGGTGAAGTTTAACTAGGTGGCAACCATGAATCAAAGTGTGCTCCTTTGCTGCTGCTGGTTTTATTATTTTATTTTGGTATCTGGGATGAAGCCCAGTGGAGTGCTTGACTCTTTAACCACAACCCCAGCACTTTTCATATTTTATTTAGATACAGGGTCTTCCTAAGTTGCTTAGGGCCTCTTTAAGTTGCTGAGGCTGGCCTCAAACTTGTGATCCTTCTGTTCCAGTCTCCCAAAATTCTGGGATTACAGGTGTGCACCACTGCACCTGGGCCACGTTACTTCCCCTGTGACTTATGTCCCTCTCCATGAAAGGTGCAGTCTTTCTAATGTAGTTTGCTTTGAACAGTGTGTTAACTGAATACCATCACATTGCTAATAGCCACAGGTTAGGAGGCCCCTTGATTAACCTGCAGGGAAGCAGAAAGTTTCATCCTGGTACTGAGCCTCTGGGCTCTTCTATGCTAGACAGGTGTGAGTGCCAGGTGAGATGGCTGGGAGAGGACATGCTGGACAATTTCTTTTAGCTCATTTTTATAAAGGGTTCTTATTCACCAGAACTCATACTAATGTAACTGCGCTGTTAACACAGATGTAGCTACTTACTTTTTAAAGTCACTTACATATTGTATGATATTTAAGTGAATCATTTTTTCTGTATTGGATGTATGATTTGCTGTTATATTATGATGTGATCTGAAATTTAGATAAAGGATGGGCACGGGAATCCCAGGGTCCTGAAGGCTGAAGCAGCAGGATTGTGAATTTAAAGCTAACCTCAAGAAATTAGCAAGGCCCTCAGCAACTTAGTGAGACTCTATCTCAAAATAAAAAAGAGGATGGGTCTCGGGCTGTGTATCAGTGGTTGAGGAGTCCTGGGTTCAATTGCTGATAGGAAAAATAAACTCTTTGTTCACAGCTGTATAGATTCATATATAAAAAATTGCTCCTGGGTCTACACCATTTCTGTTGTTGAAAGTGTTTGCTCACTCTCCTTCATGCTCTGGAGAACGTAGACTCGTTTTTCATTCTGCTACTGTGCAGTTTTGCCTTCAGACAAATAAGATTTTCTGGTCATTTTAAAGCAACAATGAACTGGGGTCTTAATTTCGAAATATTTTTGAAAATTCCTGACTTCTTCTCATTCCTACTTTGCCCAAAACTTTCTGTTTTCACGACTACATTTTTTGAAGTAAGACTGAAAATCTTGTCCTTGAATGCTCCAATTTTAGGTGATTTTAACTTGTTACTGAAAGGGTTTTACGATGCTGTGTGCTAGCCTTGCACATTTTTTAACATGAATTAAACACAACAGAAGCAAAGTCGCCATTTCACACAAATGTCCCTCTCTACAAAATAGAACACAATTTTAGAACTAAAATTTTAAATTTTTATTTAAAAATGTTGTACATAAATGATTATAGTTAAAAATAGATGTTTAAGTTATTCTTTAAAGCTTCATCAGTATATATTTAACCTACATGAAACAGTTGTGATAAGAACAGATATATATAATTTTATGTATAAAGATGAAAGGGAATAACATCTGTGCCTGTGATCATGTATACCTTGTGGAAGATCTTACTAGTGTCATTTCTGGGCTTGTCATGGTAGCAATCCTGAATATACTGAATAAGTGGAAGAATAAAATTGTATTTTTCCTTATCACCGCATCTGGGAAATAAAGAACTTTTTCCCTAATGGTATAGAAAATTTCCCTTTTAGACAAACACTGCATGTTCTTACTCATGTACGAAACCTAAAAAGCATTGCACACACTCTCCAAGAAATGTTGTTCCAGTAGATCATTCAACAAATTCTCCAACATAAATTTCAGTTTTGGGCATTTGATTCCAGAACAATGTCACTTTGAACTTGTAATAGAGATAGCATCTTAGAGCTCATCTTTCAGGAGTGGGCTGGACACGTGTCCTTTAATTAAAACCTTGAAACACCAACTCTGTTTTAAAACAGCACAAGGTCTGTTTTAAATGTAGTTCTATTTACTACTCTGATTGTAAAGTCTTAAAAGGAAAAAAAAAACTATGCTCTTGGTAATTTTTCCAGAATATTCTAACATAATCTAGTTATTCTGGCTGGAGGATGAACAAAAATGTGACATGTGTAGCCACCTCAGAGGATTCCAAGGACCGACATAAAATTTCAAGTCCTCACAACAGGATTGTGCAAATATTCAACTATGTTGGTTTTTTTATTTTTTTTAACTGGAGTTTGAACACAGGAGCAATTAACCACTGAGTCAAATCTCCACCTATTTTCATATTTTATTTAGACACAGGGTCTTGCTGAGTTGCTCAAAGCCTGTGTAAGTGTCTAAGGCTGGCTTTGAACTCACATTCTCCACGCTCAGGCTCCTGACCTGCTGAGATTACAGGTGTGCACCCTCACACCCTGCGGTAATTTCTTTCTTGTCTTTCTTTCAGAAATGGACACAGCTCATCTGTTATTAAAGGAACTGCATTGATTTTCCCAAGTCTTGTGAATGAAGTACTGTATGATAATAAGATTAGAAGCCAACATTTCTGGAGAGCTCATTATGTGCCACAAACACTTCCAAAGATTGTAAACACACTATACTTTTTCCCAAATAGTCTCTGCAGGATCCACATAACAGGACTCTTTATGTGGACAGCTGAGATGACTGGACCTCAGCATCCCAGGGTGCATAAGGAGAAGTTCTGGTAAATGGCAGCTCCGACTCGCAACTTCAATCAGTCCAACATCAGAGTTCACACCAACATTGTTTATATATTACAAAAATTTGGTATGGTGGGAAATAAGCCAGAGTTAACTGACCTGAAGTAACTCCGTGCAGGTCTAGTCTGTGCACACTCATGTTTGGGAGGGTCTCACTTCCAGTTTCTTGCAATCAACCCTTGCAATTTAGCCCAATTTGTGGACCTCCTATTATGAACCTGACAGACAAGATCACAAAAAGGCAAATCAAGTAAGCTCCTGTCTTGCCCCAGACAACCTCAGACATGAGGAAATAGGAAGGAAGTATATTCTAAGATAGATGGCACTTCTTTTGAGCCATGACGTGGCCCTATTTAAAAAAAAATTCCCTGGCACTTTTTATTTTTAATTTTGAGACAACAGGGTCTCAGGAAGTTGCTTAGGTCCTTGCTAACTTGGTGACATCAGCATTGAACTTGCCATTGTCCCATCTCAGCCTCCTGAGCCACTGGGATTACATGAGTGCACTACGGCACCTGGATGACAATTCTTAATGCACAAGAAAACTGAAATATCAATATGTATGCCGCTGTGGAGGTCCCAGTGAGATTGGAAGGTATAAAGATAAGGCGGTGCATGGAGATGCATTCTTTAGGGTGTGAATAGAACATAGTTTTTTTTTTTTTTTTTTTTTTTAATTTTGTGCTTGGGGCTGCCTGGTGGGTAAGTGCACCAGCACCGAGTTACAACTTGATTCTGTATTTTGAAAAAGGGTCTCACTAATACTTCCAGACTGGCTTTACTCTTGTGATTCTCCTGCCTCAGTGTCTGGGGTCACTGGGATTTCAGGCAGACACCACTGTGCCCGGCATTAGAACTGAATTTTCATATGGAATAAAAATACAGTTGGATGAATATTCTGTTTTTCTTAATGGAAGTGGTGTTCATTTGAGATTGATGAAGAAGGTCAGATTTGCAAATAAAAAAAAGAAATTTTTTTGAGTTACTGTGGTCACCATATTTTTCTTTCCCTTGTAAGATGAACAAAGCCAACAGACTGTACAGTAATATTCACATAAGAAACACCGTGTACACCGTGACTGGCGTTGGGGTCATAGCCAATGCTCTTCTTCTCCTCATTCACATCTCCTTGCACATTACTAGGCACAGACCTAAGCCCACTGACCTGCCCATTGGTCTTCTAGCCCTGATCCACCTGGCAATTCTGCTCATCAATGGCTTCATAGCTTCGGACATTTTTATACCTCAGGGGGGCAGGTGGGATGACCTGACGTGTAAATTGCTTATCTACCTGTACAGGTTGATGAGGGGCTTCTCCATCTGTGCCACCTGCCTGCTGAGTGTCCTCCAAGTCATCACCCTCAGCCCCAGGAGCTCCTGCTTGGCAAGGTTCAAACATCAATCCTCTCTTCACAACCTGTGTTTCCTTCTCTTCCTGTGGGTCATCTACTCATCCTTCAGTAGTCATCTCTTCATCTCCATTGCTGCTACCCCCAATTGGACCTCAGACAACTTTATGTACATCACAGAATCCTGCTCCTTCATTCCCATGACCTTCTTTCTTCAGCACAGCTTGTCCATCATGCTGACCTTCAGGGAAGTCTCCTTTATAGGAATCATGTCCTTCTCCAATGGATACATGGTGGCTCTCCTGTGCAGGCACAAGAGGCAGTCCCAACATCTCCACAGCAGCAGCCTGTCTCCAGTGTCATCCCCAGAACTGAGGGCCACCCAGACAATCCTGCTGCTCATGAGTTGCTTCGTGGTCATGTCCATCTTGGACAGCATAGTCTCCTATGCAAGAATCACACTGAAAGATGATCCAATATTTTACTGTATCCAGATCCTCGTGACCCATAGCTATGCCTCGTTCAGCCCTTTGGTGTTTATTTGTACTGAAAAACGTATAATTGTTATTTTCAGATACATGTGGGAGAAGACTGTAAACATTTCAGTAGGCAGTGGTGAATAAGTTTTGTTAAGGCAAGAAATTGCGCTGAATTTGGAGTGATTTATCATGACAGAGTGTTTAGAGTCTTTGGTTTAATTACAATGCAAAGTCTCACTCTCTCTGTTAAACCATCCACTTGGACATGCAGGGATGACAATTACATCAATGAAAGCCAAACCATGTGCCTCTCTGAGATATTATGGCAATGTAATATTTCTCAGTGGATCCTTAATAGGGGCCTGTGAGTTGGATGTCACTTGTCATAACCTGGGTTATTCCAAACTCTTTTTAGATACACAACAGTTCCAATGGTTTTCAAATATTGCATCATCTCCATTATCTGTATTTTTCCTAACTACATTTGTAAACATATTCTACCACAAAATATCACATGATCCAGCACACAAACAATACACACGGGGCTGCATAGCTGAGTTCTAAAGTTACTATACTCAGTGAAGCCGGTTTTGTCGCAAGAGTACAAACATTGTATAAATGTACTTAAAGATGGTGGGAGTTGGAGTGGCCAGAGTGACAGAACAGGAACACAAGAGCGTCCCAGAGACCAAGAGAGGGGGAAGCGGGGCACTATCCCTTGGTATGTGGAGAACCTCTATTCAGTTAGGAAGTGAATGCTGTCATGGGTGGTGGTGACTTTTGTGCAAAAATTTGAATAGATTCCAGGCCACTTTACTGAAAGCTAAAAGTGGTCAGAATGTTTATGTTATATACATTTTATCCTCATAAAAGTATTTTAATTATCAACTCAGTTGTGGAAAACATTCTTTCTGAAAATATAAAGTAAGGGATAAGACTCTAAACGTGCCACAGGGTCATTTGATGAGCTTTGAAACATCTGATCTGATTTGTCCCAGGGATGTGAAGATTGGTTTTGAGGAGCTCGCTTCTGATCTCAGCCTCTCCCAGGAGAGGTGTTTCCCATGCGGATGAACCCTCTCTGGGTCTCTCAGCCTTCAAAAGATGTTAAGCACTGCAGTGGGTAGCTCCCATGTTGAGGCTTTCTGGGTGAGAGGTGCATGCAGTCAGAACACCAGGTTTAGACAGTAAGTCACATGTGGGAGTTTACCAATCATGACAGCAGTGCTGTAAAAATTATGCACTTGTCATATATTCTATTTAATTAGAAAAATTAGCCAAATATAAAATACTCTCAAATAGAATGTCTTTATAAAAAATGTAAGTAGTAAGGAAGCAAAGAATATGAGACTAAACATTTTAAAAATCAGAAAAGAAACATAGAAAAGAGGAGAAAGGGGTCCAAAGGATTACAGGACAGAACAAAGTGGCTGTTTAAGTTATCATGAATAGTTGTTAAGTTTGAATCAATTACACTCCTCAATCAATTGATATTGGGTGGCTGAGATCACAATGACTGCAACACAATCTTAAGACTGCACATCAAGGTGTAGCTGTAAACCAGGACAAAAGGATCCAAGAGACATGTAAAACATCCCACCAAATGAAGAAAACACTACTCTGATGTGCTGAGATCAGCGTTCACAAGAGGACACAAACCAGGTCACAAACAAGCCTCCTTAATCTTAAGGACACTGATATCCCGTCAAGTGTATCAACAAGCACCATAGAGTGAATATAAATTAAAGACTTAAAACTGTCCATCCCAACTATGTGGAGATAAAACAACACCTTTTAACCAGTCACACATGGAGAACTCACAAGTGGAATAAGAAATTTCTTTGAGAAAAACGAGGATCAAAGTACCACCTACTAGAACTTGGGGGGTGCATCAGGAGGATGTCGCAGAGACTTGAAGCAACATATCTCCATTCACAACAAGATTGAAAAAAGAGAACCCTAGACACACACAACTTCAGAACACTGAGCTTGGAAAGTGGAACAAAGCAACTATTGATGGAGGAGAGTGAACCAGTAACCCAAGACACCCCACCCCTCCAAAAAGGAGCCCAGAGACACAGAAATTCATGATGGAGGGCTACACATTGAACAATTAGCACCAAACCATCTTGATCTCCTCCAAATTGAAAGCATCATCCATGGTGAAGATCTGGGGTTTATCCATGGGACACAGGTGGCTCAGTACATGCAGATCATCTATAGGGACACCCAATAGCATACAAATTCCAAGGAAGGAGAGCCCTTGTCTCAGGAGTGACATGTTCATATATGTATAAACACTAAAGATCCTACCGAATTCCTTTCAGGATTCTGAAAGGCATTCAGCACAATACAAAGGCAACATCCCAAGAATTCTGCTTTGTTTCAGAGAACAATCCCCACAATAAACCATTATAAAGAGCAAAATACCGAGGCATGAACTTGGCCAGGGAAAGAAAACACTTGTACCCAGAAAGTATAATGATGCCATAAATTAAAGCAAACATAAATTAGAGGAACCATTCATCATATTCATGATGCAAAGAGTCAATATCAAAATGTCCATACCATCAGAGTTATGTACAGATGTGATCCCTATCCAAATCTCAGGAGAATATTTTATAGAAATAGGAAACGAGGTAGCTAAAATCTACATGCGACCCTACCAGATCCTAAATAGGTAGATCAACCCTGATAAACAACAAAGCTGATGGAACCACACTCAATTTTTAAATATATTATGAAGCTATATATATATATATATATATATATATATATATATATATATATAATGAAGCTTTGTGTGTTCTTACATTTTCAGATCAAGTCGAGATGTTTTGAAAGCATAGATGTGAGACCTGAATCTATGCCAAAAGAAAACAGTTGGAAATCTTCATGACATTGGAAAAGAAAATGATTTTCTGGGATATCACACCCAAAGTACAGGCAACAAAGTCAGCAATATGATGACATGAAACTACAATAGTTCTATACAGGAAGGTGAACAATCAGCTGTCAACAGACAACACAAAGGATGAAGATTACATTTTCAGATCATATATCAGGAAAGAGGTTGATTTTAAACGTTTGGGGCTGGGGATATAGCTCAGTTGGTAGAGTGTTTGCCTTGTAAGCACAAGGCCCTGGGTTCAGTCCCCAGCACCCCAAAAAGTTAACCTTTATTAAAACCTCAGAACTTAATAAAAAATAATAACTTCATTAAAACAGCACAAGATATGAATATATATCTCACCCAAGCAAAAACACGTATGTAAAACACTTCTTCCACTTGTATTATTCTTTCCTGTTTTACAGTAGAGGGGGTTGAGAGAGAAGAGAAGAGGGGAGGGGAGGAGAGGGGAGGGGGGATAGTAGAGAATAGGATAGAGAGCAGAATTCATCAGACACTAGGATGGCAATATATAAATCAATGGAAATGTAATTGATGTAACTGATGTGATTCAGCAATCTGTATACGGGGTAAAAATGGGAGTTCATAACCTTTTTGAATCAAACTGTGAAATATATCAAATTAGATGTAATGTTTTGAAAGACCAACAATAAAAAAAAACACGTATGTAGCCAACGAACAAAGAAAAGACGCTCAACATCCATCAGTTCTCAAGGAAATGCCAATCAGAGCCACCACGAGGTGAGGTCCTGTCACAGCAGTCAGGAGGATGATGATGTGAAAGGAAAGGTCACCATGACTGTAGAAAGTTCCCTGTGCCTGGTTGGATGCCTGTCACAGCCCTCGAGAAATTCTGATAAACATCACCATTGTACTTGTGTTTTGTAAGCAAAGTCCAATAAAGAACAGGATCTGAGCAGAAGGGATGGATGGACACATATCTGCTGCCATTCTTTGCCACCCAGACAAAACATAGTGTCTTGGGTTCTCCTGGGCATTTCTCATGCATTTGATGCTTCCCTTGGATCCACAGGTCTAGGTTCTCATCATTTATCATTTATCTGAATTCTGGACAACTTCTGTTTTGATTTATCTAGATCCTGGACATATTCTATTTGTGTATGCCCTGTGGATGAATACATCCAGGTTTCTGTATCTGGAAAATGTCATTTTCAACTTTATTCTTGAAAAATATTTAGTCTTCATGTATAACATTTGGAGGAAAATAGTTGTTTATTTTTTTTTTACACTTTTAAGATATTGAGGGGATGTGGGGGTAGAAAGATAGTAGAATGAAACTTACATTATTACTGTATGTATATATGTGATTGCACGGCCAATACGATTCTGCAACATGTACACTCAGAAAAAATAAAAAAAAATTGTATCCCATTTATGTAGGATATACCAAAGTGCATAAATGTTTTCTACTGTCATGTGTAACTAATTAAAACAAATTTAATTTTTTAAAAATATGGTCTCATTGTTTTCTGGTCCAGGGTCTCTGAGAGCAACGTGCTTTCATTGTTATCCATGGCCTCTGATGAGCTGATTTTGGAGGGCATCATCTGCTTTTAAGACAACCTCCTGCTTTCTGGCAGTTTAAATGCAAAGTGCCATTGTCATTTGTGTTTTTTTGACCATATCATAACTCAAATAGAAATACTATGGATATAAGTGACTCTGTACTTTGTGTAATTTTTCCAAGTTTCAAAGACCTTAGAAGGAAGTTGGGTTCTATATCAAAACCTCAGCTTACACAGGGTAACCCTGCATTACTGAAAAATATTTGCTAGGATTTTCTCACAAAGCATTTCTTGTCCAAAACTAATTTCACAAATTACAAGCTAATAGAATCAGTCCAGTACTCAACCACTTAGGTGCATGACAGTGAGGTTTTAAGGATACTTAAAGAGAAAAGGTGGTGGTGGTTTCCCATTCCTGGTGACAAAATATCCAGGAATACAAGTTCCTAAAACTTGGAAAATAATATTTGATGCCTATTAAATTCAAGTTTTTGGGACGTCAAGATTTTTTCTGGGGTTACGGGTGTGCACCACTATGAATTTCCCCCATTTCTTTACTTTAAAAAAAAAACATTCTCTTTTCTCCCAGAACTGCTGGAGACTTATTCTAAAGTATCGGTAATGTCAATATTCTGAAACAGAAACTATACTTACAACTTTTTCAAGTTTACAAGGAATTTTGTATAATTCTTAACCTGGTCTCAGCAAGAGGATTTCCATTCATTTTGACCATATTTTGATCTAGGATTCCTTCCATTTCTTTTTTTTTTTTTTTGGTCAATATTCTTTCATCAAGCTTGTAAAAAAAAACTCAGTCCATTATTTTTCCACCTCTTACACCCTGTTTTTTCTTTTAGTTTTGGATCTGTAATTATGCAAAGGTTTGAATGTTTATAGCTTATGCACACTTGTTATTAATTAATTATTTTTTTTGGGGGTACCAGGGATTGAACTCAGGAGCACTTGACCCAGCCCCACCCCCAGCTCTATTTTGTGTTTTATTTAGACACAGGGTCTCACTGAGTTGCCTAGGTCCTCATTCTTAGTGAGGCTGGATTTGAACTCATGATCCTCCTGCCTCAGCCTTTTAAACTGCTGAGATACATGAGTATGTCACTGTGCCCGGCTCATATTTATTTTATTTTTTGTTCTTTTAAATTATACATGACAATAGCATCTACTTTGACATATTTATACAACCATGAAATAGGTCTTATTCTAATTAGGTTCCAGTCCTGTATTTGTACATGATGTGGAGATTTACTGTGGTGTATTTGTATATGTGCAGAGCAAAGTCAGGTCAGGTTCATGTGACTGTCTTTCTTTTTTTCTGACCCTCATCCCTAAATTGTAGAAGATGTCAGAAGAGGGCAAGACCTCCCACGTTCCTGTATAAGCAGAATTCATATTGTTAAAACATCATACTACTGAAAGCGCTCTACAGATCCAATGCAAGGATCTTTAATTTCTATTAAAGTCCCCATGATGTTCTTCATATAGATGACCCATTCAATTTCACTGCCACAGACTCTAAGAGGGGATGAGGGATTGACAGCACATGTTCTATGGGTTCAGGACCTAAGGGACCTTCTAAGGCAGCTGTCTCCTACCAACATATGGCTGAATTCTCCCAACACCACGAAGCAGAGATCAAGAGCCACATTTTACAAATGAAGAAACTGAAGCTGAGACATGAAAAAAGTCAAAACCCTCCAGGAGACACTCCTAAAAGAAACTCTCAGGCCCCACATATTTCCTTTGGGCCCGAGGTTTGTAAAACACCCAACAAGATTTATAGGTATTTGCCCTTTGACATTCTTAAAGGCATCTTGCAAAATGAAGGCTTTATAGAAGCAAGTGATTTATTATGTATATGTACATTACATGCAACAAATGTATACTTTAAATGTATACTTTAAAATGTATTTTTTTTAAAGAGGTAAGCCAGGTGGGACTTTGCAAGCCTGTAATCCCAGCAGCTCAGAAAGCTGAGGCAGGAGAATTGCAAGTTCAAACCCAGTTTTACCAACTTAGAAAGACCCTGTCTCAAAATAATATACAGACAAATGCCTGGATATGTGGGTCAGTGGTTAAGCATTTGTGGGAACAATCCCCAATGCTCTCCACCTCCCAAAATGAAATAAATAAAAAAAAGGTGTCATCCACTATTATGATTTTGGATGCAATTTTATTTTATTATATCTTCTCAGATAGCAAGAAATACACAGGCTCACACATTTGAATTGAAACTCTATTCTAGAAACCAGAGCACATTAATTCATCTTTATGTAGTTTAGTTCAGTAGAACACTAATGGAACTCATCGGGTGGGGATGCTTCTGATTGAATTCTATTTCTTGGCTTATGAAAATTAGAACCCCCCAAAAAGAGAAGAAAATGTCCCCAACATTGGCAGGGATTCCAGAAGCCTCCCAGTAATGACACTTATAGGGAGAAGTCATGGCTGAATTCGGACCCTCGCCTCACTTGTGGATCTAATTGTGTATTTTGCTTTCTAAGAAGATGGAACCAAAACACTCTGGGCAGAGTGTAATATTCCTCTCTTTCCTGGCGGGAAAATTTATTCCATCCATCAACTTCACTTGGTTACACTAAAACTAGTTGCTGCTCTTAAGAGGAATCCTGAAGGCTTTCCAGGAACCAGGCTCATGAGCACAGAGCCCAAGGCTGTGGCTTCAGGGAGAGTTTACGCGTAGCTCTGGCGCCACCTGGTGTCCAATGCTCAGCTCAGCACGTCTAACGGGGGAAATGACACTAAGCCCTGGGAGCACAAGGTGGGATAGGTTGACAGATGTCCTTGGAATTTTGGGGGGACTCATGGGGACGCAACTACAGAAGGCGGCAAAGGCCATCTCCTGAAGGAGGCCTTTATCTCAGGTAGGAGGGTCTCGGGGCAGCTGAGTGACACCGTGAGAGGTGACAGTGTGACAACTCAGCAGTGGAAATGTCCCCATGGAGGGTGTCAGGACATCAGGGACCTAAAGGAGCCCACGCCTGTTTGGCGCCTGCACAGCTCTGGTGCCACCTAGTGTCCGACTCCTGCTCAGCGCCTGAACTCTAGGTCTAGACCAGAAACAGGAGGGGACTCCCAGGAGACACGGGGACTCCAGGCCAGGGGTCTTCACCTGTGTCTTCACTGTCCAGGGCGGAGCCTGCGACACGGAGTGTTTACTGTTTTATAGAGGACAAAACTGTCCACCTGTCCATCTCCACCACGTCGCCGTCACCCCTGCACCCCTCCACCCTATACCGTCCCTTAGAGACCCCAGGGCTGCGCTGGCCTCTGTCCAGCCTGAAAGGCGTGTCCTGCTCAGAGCTGCAGCGAGTCCCCAAAGTCGCCCTGGCGGGTCGATTCCGCTCCCGTCCACGCTTCTCCCCCTGCCCAGGGCCAGGATGCACTACCCAGGTCAGTGCGGGGGACCGCGGGGGCCAGGCTAGGACCAGTTTCTCGCCCAGAAACAAAGTCTCCAAGGCGACATCCCAGGACCCTCCCAGAGACCCCCGGACCCCAACCCACCTGGACACACGGAGAGTCCCCCACGTCCCTGAGGAGGGACGAAGAAGGCTGCGCAGCAGGTCCTCAGCCTCGCTTCGCGGCCTCCGCTGTGAGGGGGGAACTGCGCCAGCTCAGCGGACTCTGGGGTCACATCTCAGGCCGGGAGCCCCAGGGCCCGCTCCCCGCTGGGTCGAAGGCGACCTCTGAGGGGATTTCTAGACACACGCGCCTGTCCTGTTCCTTCACCATGTGCGCGCCTGTCCTGTTCCTTCACCACGTGCGCATGAGCCCGCCTCGCCCTCAGCTCCCTTGGAGGCTCCTTGTTCCTGGGGACCCCGGGGCAGGCCTTGCCTCCCACGTGTTTCTGCTGGCCCTGGCCCCTCTGCTCTTAGGGGTGGGGCTCCACTCAGCCCCGCTTGGCTCCACCCCCAGCTGTGCCCACTAGTCGGGCTCCACTCAGACCTTCTAGCTCTGCCCCCAGCTCCACCCATTCGCTGGGCTCCTCTTGCTCCTCTCCGCCCCACCTGATTCCCTAGGCCCGGCTCGCCCCTCCTACTGGGGTGAGGTTCCACTCACTCTGCTCGGTTCCGCCCCCAGCTCTGCCCATTCGCTGGGCCCCGTGCCACCCATTGCTCTTAAGGTTTGGCCTCCCAGGACCTCTCCGCCCAGCACTTCGGCTCTGCCCAGCTCCTTTTGCTAAACCTGACAGGTGGACAATTATGCTTATCAATGACTTCTCAGTGACACTTCCACCCCAGAAGGAACTTGGAGAGGAGTCCCCTGCTCAAGGTCACCTGGTAGAGATGCGAGATGAGGCTGGTGGGAGCCTGCCTGTCTTCTGCTGCCAGTTTACATCCCCAAACCAGGAGTGAAGCCTGCAGCTGTAGTCCCCCAGGTGCTTCCTGGGTGCACGTGAGGTTTCACACAGAAGCACCAGGGTCTGGACTCCTTATGGCATAACGGGACTCAGGTATGATCCTTGCTCTGTGATAGAAAATTTGGACAGAAGCTGGGCATGCTGGCCTTGACCCGTAACCTTGGTGGCAGGGGAGGTTCACTCAGGAGGATCACAAGTTCAAAGCCAGAGCTCAGCACTGTAGGGAGGTAATGTTGCAGATAAATGGATGGCGTTGGAGAAGATAATGCTAAGTGTAGTCAGGCAACCCCAAAAATACAAGCCGAATGCTTTCTCTGATATGAGGTAACTGACTCACGGTGGGGTAGGGAGGGGGAGCATGGGAGGAATAGATGAACTTTAGATAGGGTAGAGGGGTGGGAGGTGAAGGGAGGGGGCAGGGATGATGGAATGTGGTGGACATCATTATCCAAAGTACATGTAAGAAGACAGGAATTGGTGACTTTATACAGAGTTATGGAAAACTGTGCTCTATATGTGTAATAAGAATTGTAACACATTCCACTGTCATATATTTAAAAAATATAAATCAGGTAAAAGTATTTTTAGTTGTCTATGGACCTTTTAAAAAATTATTTATATTCAGTGCTGAGAATTGAACCTAGTGCCTCACGCATGCTAGGGAAGTGCTCTACCACTGAGCCACAAACCTTGCCCCATAATTTCTTTTTCTATTTTGACTGAGTAATATTCCATGGTGAATATATAACCACAATTTCTTTATCCATTTATCTGTTGGAGGGCAGTTTGGTTGGTTTCATAGCTTAGATGTTATGAATTGAGCCGCTCTACACATGGATGTGGCTGCCTTAGTGTATTACAGTGGATTTTTTTAAAAAAAATATTTTTTAATTGTAGTTGGACACAATAACTTTATTTTTTTATTTTTTTATGTGGTGCTGAGGATTGAATCCAGCGCCTTGAATATGCTAGGTGAATGCTCTACCACTGAGCCACAACCCCAGGTCCCTATACTGTGTGGATTTTTAGTCCTTTGGGTATATACTGAGGTGTAAGATAACTAATTCAAATGATGGTTTCATTCCTCATTTTCTGAAGAATCTCCATATAGCTCTCTGTAGGAGTTGCAAAAATTTAAAAAAACCACCAGCAATGTATTAGTGAAAATTTCCCCCTGCATCCTTGCTAACATTGATAATTGCCATTCTCACTGGATTGCTAGACTATCCATGTAGTTTTAATGTACATTTCTCTAATTGCTAGAGATGTTGATTATCTTTCCATGTTTGCTGACCATTGGTATTTCTTCTCCTGTGAAGTGCCTGTTCAGTTGCCTTGCCCATTTGTTTGGTGTCAAATAGATGAGTTCTTTGCATATCCTGGAGATGAATGTGTCTATTTGAGGGGCAGATGGCAAAGACATTCTCCCATCCTATTGGCTCTCTTTTTACATTCTTGTTTTTTAAAAAATATTTATTTTTAGTTGTACAAAACACCTTTATTTTGTTATTTATTTTTATGTGGTGCTGAGGATTGAACCCAGGGCTTCACATGTGCTAGACGAGTGCTCTACCACTGAGCCACAACCACAGCCCAATATTCTTGATTGTTTCCCATTTATTGATTCTTGATTTTCCTTTTGCTCTTTAGGGATCTTGCTAATGGAGTCTGTTTCTATACCAACATGATATTGAGTTTGGCCTATATTTTCTTCCAGTGGACACAGGGTTTCTGGTCTAATACGTAGGTCCTTGGTCATTTTGAGTTGAGTTTTATGCAGGGTGAGGAGGCATAGAGGTTAAATTTGATTGACTACATATGGATGGCCAGTATTCCCAGCACCATATTTTTTTGAAGAGTTGATCCTGGAGAATTCCTGAACAATGAAAAAAAAATGGCTTATTTTTTTTTTTGCTTCCTTTGCTATCATAATAATGGGTATTTTGTTATTTTTATTGACCTAAAACAGAAGTGAAATCCTGGGGCTGAGCTTAAAAATCCCAGAAGACATATAACCCCAACCACATGGTCAATGTGAGAGTGGACCAAGAAGATGGTCTCCAATTTTAGAGAGAGGACCCCCCCCCCCAGAGCCACTTTGAATCCATGGGAGGAGCCAGGAACCACCCGTCCCAGAGTAAAAGTGTTATAATATATGACGTGGGTTAGACCTAACTTGAATATGGGATTTAAAAAAGGAGATAATGCTTGTGGGCTACATGATTGAGAGCCTTCAGATCCCTCACACAGATGTGTCCAGGAATTTAAGAGAAAAGTTGTGAGTTCGATTCTCCCCAGGTTGCTCCTATCTACCAGAGACTAAAGTAAAAGTAAGAGTCAGGCAACATGTTCCCCTGGGGGAAGCTACAGTTCTGGGATCTCCAGTGGGATCTTGTCACCTTCTTGCAGAAGCTAAAATTAAAGACCTAGAGAGAGGTGAGTTAAAGACGTCTTTTCCTTAAAACAGTGCAGGATCCATTAAGGTCCCCTGACTCCCCATGCGATTTGCCCAGGTAAGTGCCTTTCTCTTCCTGAGATGCAGCACCAGTGTGTGAGTGGGCTTCTGTTATTGTAATGAACAATCAGAATAACCAAATTATATGATAGGTTCTAACATAGCTTTAAGTTATGCATCCAGCTCTACACACTCAACAGCTTAGAGGACTGTTTAGAATTCAGAGGAAAGTTTTGTTCTTACTAGATTTTGCCCATTAATTTGGTGATTCATGAAACTTTGTTAATTTTTTAATAAGAAAAAAACATTTTAAATAAATCATTTTAGGTTTCTATCCATTTTTCAGACTACAGGGAGTTTGATTTGCTTCTCTGTTAGTTTTCAAAGTGCATAATAATAAGGGTCCTGGTTATTTTCTGCTTCAGTATTATGAATCCATATTCCTATTCTCCCAGGAAGAGATAAATGTTAACCCCAGAATTTTTTTAAACACACTGGTTTTTCCTTCTCTTTTTTCAAAAACTCAATCCAAAATACTTTAAGCATTTTCTTCTAATACTGAGATAGTGAGAAATAATAGCATACACCAAAATACATTTTTAATTGATCAGAAAGAAATGATATGGTTTATTTTTTGCAAATATGATACTTATAAAGAAAGTTTATTTTCACGTTTTAGAGAAATAGCAAATAGCATTTTCTTATGCTGATGTATGTTGTCTCCGTTTTGATCTCACAAAAATAAACCAATGGTGCTCTGGCTGCCTGAAGGTTTTGAACTAGAGCAGGGACTAGGGGTGCCGTTGCTTAATATCACAACCAAGGGACAGTAGTGACCACCCTTTCCTGGCTTCCAAAGGTCCCATGGTCTCCTCCCTCCAGGTCATCAAGGAGACAGGATATGATAGTGGAGAGGTGATGGTGAACTTGATCTGTGTGATAACAACAAATGACATCTGCCTTTTCATGTATGGAATGCACATCAGGAAATAAGGATGCAAATCACAGTATTTACAGGTCGGTGTCCATGGGGCACCTGATAAAGCAGCTATGACCCCTCCCTCCCTCCAGTCCGTGTCTCTCCACATCAAGGCCCTAGAAGCCCAAGGTGCTGTGGGTCTGCTTTCCTCACCGCTGAGTGGGGTGCACTAACTTCAGGATTGTTCCCTAGTCTCTGGCCCCTGGGTGATGACATGTATCTCTGTGTTGTCCACGACTTAGACAGGGGCAGAATGTGAAATATTTAAGTGATGGCTCCTTGGTAGGGCAGGAAAGGACTAGATTTCCATTCTTTTTTTTTTCTCCACTTAGGTTTCTCCTCTAAACTGCCCTCTTAGAATTTCCTTGTCCTTTATCACTGGACCCTCCCTCACTGGGACCTGTCCCTAAACTTCTTTTCCAAAGTATTCTCTTTGGCTTTAGGTCATGGTATTCAGAACCTCCAGTCTGAGGAGAGCTTGTTTTCACCAGGGTTTTTAAGCCATGTCCTGGGGCTGGGCCCATCAAGGCTTCCAGGAGCTGCTGCAGCACCTCCCTCCCCAGAGCTGAGAAAGGGGTCTGGGATCATCCTGGTGCTGGACAGGCTTCTGTCTGCACCCTGATCACATGGTCAAACTAGTCTTGGCAGGTGTGAGTGGGGTGAGGCACAGCCAGGAGGGGACAGGCTCAGAGGATTTCTTTTAACTTGCTTTTATAAAATGTCCACATTTTTCAGGATGTTTTCTAACAAAACTGATAAATTAGCACAGAAGTAGCAACATTGCATTCTTTATAAAACATCTACCTGTGAACCATGGAGAGCCCTGAGGGTCTCACTGATACACACGTGTGTGACCTGCAAAGTGTGCAGACAGCTAGCTGCTTCTCTGCCTGCTGTCTCATGGGGCTGCAAAGAGCTAATGCCTGTGGGGGACCTGTGACAGCATCTGACTCTGCCATGTCCCATGATCAGCACTTTACTAAAATGATAAGACTTTCCAGCTGTAACCAGGAAATTTCTTCTATAGAAAAAAGAGTATTTTTTCAGTTGTTTTCAGGCCATGCTCCCCAGAAGACCCAGTTCTCTACCTGGGTTTGCAAGTCCATGGGCCCTCCTTGCTCCAATCCTCCCTCCCATGACAATGCATGCAGGGTGGCCATCCCCCCCCTGGCAGGGCTGAAACCAGAATCATGTGCCCTCCATTCACAGATATATCAGGTAGCCTGTTTCTCCTGTTTTTTTTTTCCAATGTTCTCCATTTTATTTTCTAATCTGCATTTAACTGAATTGAAGACAAACCTGTATTTCATAAAATGATAGAAGGAAATCATCATTATTTCATTTTCTGTAATTTTTTAAAGGCCTCTTCAAGTTTTTAATATCCAGTTTACGTTGCTGTAGAGGTGTTTTGGGGTCAAAATATGAGTGTACATCTTACAACTCACTTCAAGTGTGCACACAGGAATAGGCATCATCTATCCATAGCTACCTGTAGCTCTGTACCTACTAATAACCATATGTGACTCTTCAAATGTGGAGACTCCTAGACAATTATATTACCATTTTTCTTTTTGTTTTTTTTAAGCAGTACAAGGGAAGGAATCTTTTTTACCTGAATGTGTGAGTGAAGAAATAAACAAAACATTTCTTACTAAATAAATCATTTGGAAGAGATTGCATTTTTCTAATGTCATGAATTAATTTCCACTATTTACAATGACACTTCTGCAAAGATTTCAAAGCAATCATTTAACTAGGCTAAAACATTTAAATTGTCTGGAATCCTGGTTGTTTTTTCTCACACTTTGTAACTGATGTTATCAAATTATAATTTTCTAGGTAGAAGTGGGAGTGATTGCTAGTCTTACCCACTTGTTTTTTAGATGATAGAATGTGGGGATATGTTGATCACCTTATTGTAAAAGTTACATGCTTCATAGCTATAAAGCAGAATTAAGATGGAAATAAAGAAAATACCTTTATTCTATAGGTAGCTATACCATGAGTTTTTCACCATCAAATTTTCTATTACACTATTTTCTCTCTGTCCTCTGGAGAAATATCATTGCTTACTAAAAGAAGATAAGAAATTTTGTTCTCTTATGTAAACTCCATTATCAGAGTGAGTTTGGATTCCTTTCTTTTAATTAAAACACTAAAAGCTATGACCCCCCAAATACTTGAATTTTCCTGGTGTGTTGGTGCATTGCGTGCCTGTTACCCCAGCAGCTTGGGAAGGTGATGGAGGAGATTTGCAGATTCAAGGCCAGCCTAATAAACTTAGTGAGGACCTGTCTCAAAATAAAAATAAGGGGCTGGGGTTGTGGCTCAGCGGTAGAGCACTTGCCTAGCACATTCAAAGTCCTGGGTTCTGTCCTTAGCACCACATAAAAATTTTTAAAAAATAAAGATATTGTGTCCAACTACAACTAAAAAAATAAATCTTAAGAAAATAAAATAGTTAGGGATGTGGCTCAGTGGTTAAGCACCTTTGGGTTTAATTCCTGGTTAAAACACACACACACATAAACATACATACACACACACACACACACACACACACACAAACACACACACACTTAAATCATGATTACTTTTCCCCATTTCTCTATATGCCTAAAAGTGGGCAGAAAAGAAATTTTGGAATTAAATCCTGCTAAAAATGGATGGTTCTGCCCACTTAGATATTTTTTTCTGGCATAATCAAATATATATAAAATAACATCAGTGGTTATGTAAACCTGGGTTCAATATCTGGTACCAAATATATATATATATATATATATATATATATATATATATATATATATATATATATATATATATATGTATGTATATATATATATAAACAAATTCAAGAAGTCTGCATTCAGAGCTAACATTTTTTATATTTTGTCTCTAAACTGTGATGAGCAATCCAGAACAGAGAACACTAAAAATATAGAACTGTATGGGGCTTCATCCAGCATCCACACTCTTTCCTTGAGAGATCTATGTGGACATTCCAGCCATCTGACCCACTTGAACTCACTTTGGGTGCTACTTACTGAGCTTTTTTTATCAGGTTGCTGCACATGCCAAGACAAATTAATCAGGGCCTTACCAATGGAGATAAACAGAAAAGATGTTATGCTTGCATACTGAGAGTTTGCAAAGGGTGCATTGAAAAAGTGCCCACATACTTTTAGGTGGGCCGACTTGGTGGTTGGGGAGGTTGAAGCTGGTAACCACTGTGATGATGAGAATTTTATCTTTATTTGATCCTCAGACATGGACTCTATATGTCTTTTCACCAGAAAAAAAAAGAAAATGACCAAGAGCAGCACCCTTTCCATTTTTCTTGCAGTAAGAAATGTCTTTTCTTCCCAAATTGTCTTTGGGGTCACAGCCAATGTCTTCTTCCTCCTCTTCCACATCCTCACGTTCCTTGTTCAGTGCAGGACCAGGCCCATGGACGTGCCCATCTCTCACGTGGCCCTGATTCATCTGCTGATGCTCATAATCAGAGTGTTCCTGGATATAGACATTTTGGGGGTTCAGGATATTTGGAACGATATCTCACGTTAAAGCCACCATCTACCTGTACAGGCTGATGATGAGCCTGTCAGTCAGCACCACCTGCCTGCTGAGTGTCTTTCAGGCCACCACCCTCAGCCCCAGAAGCTCCTTTCTGGCCAAGTTCAAGCACACGTCCCCACAGCACAGTTTGGTACTTTCTCACTCTCTGGGTGTTCAACTTGTTCATTAATATTTGTATTTTAGTCTCTATTGGAGGCCCCTCCAATAACACATAAGATATTTGGATTTCCACTGAATCCTGCAGAGTTTCCCCCACGGGTCACCACTTCAGGATCTTATTTTCCCTGGTAGAAATACTCCAGGATGTCCTCCTTCTCAGGCTCATGGCCCTCTCAATTGGGTACATGCTGGCTCACCTGTGGAGGCATAAGAGGCAGTGCCAGCACCTCCACAGCACCAGGAGAATTGCACAAGCCTCCCAAGAGCAGAAGGCCACTAGGACCATCCTGCTCCTAATGGGTTTCTTTGTGGTCACGTACTTTGTGGACTGCATGATCTCCTCCTCTTATGGAAAAATGCAGAAGAAGGATCCTGTGTGCCTTGTGGTCCAGATGCTGGTGGGAAATGGCTATGCCACCGTCAGTGCTGTGATGCTCATTAGTACCAAAAAACGAACAATCCAGTTCTTCCAATCCACACTGGGGAAAACGAGGACATGTTTACACAGGGTCAGATAACCCCCTCACAGTGTCATCCCATTTTATTTTCTCCTGAGTTTCCAAAAATTAGTTGATGTTGGAAAAAAAATTAAATGAGTATGAGGGAGATGAATCTTTTGTTTTTCTTTGTAAGATCTCTATCACACCAGGTGAGGTGATGCACACCTGTCATGCCACCAACTCAGGAGGCTGAGGCAGGAAGATCTCAAGTTGAAGGCTAGCCTCAGCAACTGTGTGAGTCCCTGAGCATCTTAGTGAGGCCCTGTGTCCAAATTAAAAAAAAAATACAAAGTTCTGGGGATGTGGCTCAGAGGTCACATGCACCTGAGTTCAATTCCTAGTTGCAAAAAAGTGTTAAATGATATATGGGCTGTTTTCTTACTGAACTTGCCTAAAGAAGATACCTTTTATTGTCCATAAGTAGACCATGACTGTTAACCCTTTGCTGGAAAACTGTATTTTGGAAGAATAATTTTGTTTAGTCTTAGGAAAAGAAATATCTTTCCTAAGTACAACTCTCTTGAGGTGTCTGAGGAAATAGGTGTTTTATGATTTTTTTTTAAATTTGAGCAACAAACATCAATAAGAATAATGAAATCCCCTCTGTGTTAACTCCAGGTTTTTTCCTAATATACCTATAACATTATTTCTCCATGTATTTTTTTCTGATTTCATTATTTAACTTTTTCAATGTTATTTTATTTTAATCTGAATGCTAAACCAATAGAGTGTTGGAAAAAAGGTGTCAGTATGTGATCAGGAATCAAAGTGCAGGAAAGAGCCCAGATGTCTTGGAAACACACAAATCTAATCCATATTCCCATCTAATTTTTATTGGCCTTGCATCCTTGAAGTAGTGGCCTAGTTCTTTCAGCCTCAGTGTAAAATAATGACTGTATCTGTTTTAGGGTTATCATGTGAATGAGAACAAAAAATAGCACTCCTTTGGCATCATGTGTCCTGAGATTGGAAAGATGCAAAAAATATTACTAGCATGTCCCCCGACCAAAGATGGCATATAATTGATAAATCATGTGTCATTGAAAAAGCAAGAGTAGCAGCTCACCTCTGTGTACACAGACATCCTGTATTAACTCTTAATTTTCATAGTGATGCTCTGAATGCAGTAGTATTACGATCACCCAGTTTAGAGTGAAGAAAATCAAACCCAGATAAACTAGTCAGTAGATTGCAGAGAAAATACATGAGGAAAGACAGGATGTGAACTCTCAAGCCCAGGATTCCAGTCCTGAATCTAACCAATGGTCCGTCTTCCTTACTAGACCAATGATATGCATAGGAAAGTGGCACACAGGGGTCACAGCCAATGATACAGACAACCTGGGACTAAAAGGCCCACCCTTTTTCTGCATTCTTTCAGCCCAGAAACAGCTGGATGGCAGGTGGCTATGGGTTGACCTGAACCAAAGAAGTCAGGCCGCTTGATTGAACCCTAGGAGGCCACTGTGAAAGCTGTTCTATGGTGGAATTTTCAACCCCTGCAGGGGACCCAAGCCATCACCTTTTTTCTGGAGCAGCATATGGAGGATTCCAAATGCACTTCTGGGGGTGCGGTGGGGGGACTCTCAAGGGCATTGGTTGCAAAGGTAGGAAGCTGCTTGTTCTCCTGACCCTTGAAAAGTCTACTTGAACAAGAGGAAGAAGGTTAGGCATGGGGTGAATTTTTTGCCTCCCTTGGTGTAAATTATTAATACTCTGTAGCAGAAAATATTCAAATATTGTCTTTTTTTGCTTCTGAGATGGAGTCTCATTCCATTGCAGGGACTAGTCTTGAACTTCCTGTGCTCAAAAGATCCTCCTGCCTCTGCCTCCTGAATCGCTAGAACAACAGCTGCACAATGTGGTGCCCAGATGAAATATTACAGAAGATAAAATTAGTACTGAGGCTATGACTTTTCCTGTCCCCTCAAGCAGTTCATGGTCAACTAAATCCATTCTCTTTAACATCATCAGGATATGGGAGAAACTGTTGTTCCCTGTTAGGAAAGAGAGTGGATATGTCTGCGTTTGAATCTTGTGTGACCTGTAGGGTCATTTACAAAAGGGACCAGAAAAGATTATTAAGGAAAAACAGCCACCGTGTCTTACAGTCAGTGTTGGAAATCCTGGGGTTTCACCATAATGATTTTAGCAAACAGACAAATAATCAAAAACACACACAGTTCAAGTCTTCCCGTGCAGGAGGTCAGGAAGGTTTGTAGGTCTCAGATTGGCTCAGAACAGACTTGGGACTGATGGAACTTTTTGTGATATTTATCAGGCCCTCCCAGATCAAAACACTTGCTTCATAACCTACCAGTTTCACTTGACTGTTGGAAGGACGAACATAATATCCATTTTTAGTAACAATAAGAAATGATTGTCTTATCTTTTAAAAGTCCATATATGGCTGTGTTTTGGTTATACTCTCCCACCAGGTGTCTAAGACCAAGTTGGTCAAAGTTGATATTTTTCCTATCTATGCCAGAGTCTGCTGAGATCTTCACAGATTACTCCTGGGAACTGCTGACCCCAGCCCTGCAGCTGTGCCCAGGGGCCCCTCACCCTCCTCTGACTTCCCCTTCCCCTGCCCCTTTTCAGCATCTTCTGAGCTGCATTTCCATGTGGGCAACCTTTATAGCCTTCATACATGAGGCAGGATAGGCAGGGTGTTTTCTAAAAAATAATTTCTATACACCATTAGAAAAAAATTTCTTTTCCAAAATGTGATTATCGGGCAAATATGACAACTTTGTTCTTTCACTCACTCAACATTTTTTGGTCTGCTCCCATGACAAGTGTCAAATGACACTAGAAAGATTTTCCATGAGGGCACATGTGTTTTATGGGTCACAGAAGATCACAGGCACAGAGCCCCATTTTTCTTTGGCATATTTATACATAAAAATTGCATCAGGACTGGGGACATAGCTCAGTTGTAGAGTGCTTGCCTCACATGCACAAGGTCCTGGGTTCAATCCCCAGCACCACACACAAAATTACATATATCTGATCTCATATCCTTGCTTTATTTAAGTTAAATAGATACTGAGGAGCCTTTAAAAATCAACTTATATAACACACTTAGTATCATTTCTGTATGAAATTGTAAAATAAAAATGTAAACGATAGTTCCAAAAGTGTGTCCTTTTCTGCAATTTCTGTAAAATGGAGATTTTGGAGGACATGCACTTCAAGGATTGTTGCTGGCCCTGGCCTTGAGGACAACATGTCTGACATATTTATACACCTGGACATTGTTTTTGGTACTCTTCTATGTGTACATCATCATCAATTTTTTTTTTAAAGCAAGAAAATAAAAACTGTTTGCACATCAATCACAACCTGGATTAGCAAGGCATGTAGACAGTCTCTGTATTTTCATTGAGAAATTCACTCACTCGCCAGGTTGTTATTGACACATATAACAACTTACACTTGTTTTCCTAATAATTTTCTGGTTTAATATCCTTTGTATATTTTTGTATATGCTTTATTCTTTCCTTTCTCTCTTATTGATTATGATTGAGGTTTGTTGGCTTTCTAGAAGGATTAAATTTGATTCTTCCCATTTTTATAACAGTGCAATAATGAGTTACAAAACTTCATGTGCATTTAACTACGTTTGCTAACATGTATAATTGTAGGGGGAGGGACTGAGAATAGGATTTGAGCTTTTCAAAAACCCATTTTCAAACCACTGGAAGGAATCAGCTCTAATATTTTAAGCTCACCACATGACATTGTGTGGCACATTAAAAATTTATCCACTGGGCTGTGGTTGTGGCTCAGCAGTCAAGCACTTGCCTGGCATGGCTGTGGTGCTGGGTTTGATCCACATAAAAAATAAATAAATAAATAAAATAAAAAATATACATATTTCCAGGTATAACTAAAAAATTTTAAGAAAACAGAAATTTATCACTCACTTTTTAATTTAAGAAAATATATTTTCCACCACTGGGTAAAGATGACAAAGTTCCCCCATCCCCATGTCCTGGGGTTGGTGGAATATCATTCTGTTTTTTGTGACTATCAATTTGGGAACTCCAACTTCAACGTCCTTTAAGTACTTTTTATACAATATTGGTTCTTTTGTGACTGAGTTGCTTCACCAAGTAGAGTACCTTGAAGGCTCAGCTATGTGGCATTCTGTGCCAGAATTTTCTTTCATTTTAAGTGTTTATAGCCCAGTGTCTGAATAACATATTGTTTATGTATTCTTATGATTCTGGGTGTTGGGTTCTTTCTACATTTGATTATTTAAAACATGGTTTTATGAGCAATTCTGTGGAAATGACTGTCTGACTCTCTGCATGTACTGTGTGTGTGTGTGTGTGTGTGTGTGTGTGTGTGTGTGTGTGAATGTGCATGTGCACATGTGCACACATGCATGCTCTATGATGTAGTGTTTCATGGAAGCAAATGTTTACATGTCTAGTTTGAAAAAAATGTAGATAACTGAGGCAATACAATTATTGAAAAGCATTGGGACTATTGTACCTAAAAATAGTTTTGAATAGCCCAAGTTATTAAAAGTTGCATTCACCTCAGAGTCCCCACTGGAGGATTCAATGAGAAACATAAAACCCTGGTAATATCTCACAGATAAAGATGGCTTGATTTTCTTTTATGTATTTACCACTTACGTATTCAAATATATGGCTCTAACAGAAGAACTCTATATTGTATTTTAAAAAAAACAGTATATACACTGAGCTATGGTGCATCATCCCAAAGAAATCACATTTTCTTATTTTAACAGAACTGCATCCATCACTGGTTACTAAAATATTTTCTATGTTCTTCCACATATATCTCAAAATACTAATTATATGTTTTTCAGTAGAAATAAACACCAAAGGACTGAATGAGGCATAGCTATGTGCCATGAAGATCTGGATACAGTAAAATATTTGATCACCCTTCAGTGTGATTCTTGCATAGGAGACAACGCTGTCCAAGATGGACATGACCATGAAGCAACTCATGAGCAGCAGGATTGTCTGTGTGACCCTCAGTTAAGGGGATGACACTGGAGACAGGCTGGTGCTGTGGAGACACCGGGACTGCTTCTTGTGCCTGCACAGGAGAGCCACCATATATCCATTGGAGAGAGCCATTGTTCCTATAATGGAGCCTTTCCTTAAGGTAAGCAGGATAGACAAGCTGTGCCAGAGGAAGAAGGTCATGGGGATAAAGGAGCAGGATTCTGTGACGTACATAAAGTTGTCTGAGGTCTAATTAGGGGTAGCAGCAATGGAAATGAAGAGGTGACTATTGAAGAATGAGTAGATGACTCACAGGAAGAGAAGGAAATACAGGTTGTGACTTGAGGATTTATGTTTGAACTTTGCCAAGCAGGAGCTCCTGGGGCTGAGGGTGATGGCTTGGAGGACACTCAGCAGGCAGGTGGCACAGATGGAGAAGCCCCTCATCAACCTATACAGGTAGATGAGAAATTTTCACATCAGGTCATCCTATCTACTCCTCTGAGGTGTAAAAATGTCCACAGCTATGAAGCCCTTCATGAGCAGCATTATCAGGTAAATTAGGGCCAGGAGGCCAATGAACAGGTCTGTGGGCTTAGGAATGTGCCCAGTAATGTGCAACAAGATGTGGACAAGGAGAAGAAGGACGTTGGCCATGACCCAAACGCCAGTCACGCTGTACATGGTGTTTCTTATGTGAATATTACTGTACAGTCTGTTGGCTTTGTTCATCTTATTGGGCAAAGAATTCTGTGAACACCTTCAAAAAAAGACAAGAAAATGTTGTTTTTGCAAATATGACCTTCATCAATCCCAATGGACAACCTTGCAATCAGGAAAATAAAGAGGATTCATCAAAACATGCCTTTATTCCACATGATGAGTGAATTCTGGTGCTGGGCACAGTGATGCCTGCCTAAACTCACAGTAACTGTGTTCCTGGGTACTTGTGAGGTTGAGGCAGGAGGATCACAATAATGATGCTACCATGGGCGACTTAGTGAGACCCTCTATCAAAATACACAAGGAAAAAGACTGGGTGTAATTGGTGCAGGTGCACTTACCCACCGAGCAATCTCCAGCACATAATAAAGCAAACCAACAAACCCCCTTAATCTGTCTCACACGACCCAAAACCCATGCCCATGCTCTCCCTTGTCCTCACATCTCCCAGTCTCGGCTGGGTTATATGTGCCCCTGGGGCCTCCACAATGTTATACATAATGATACTTATGTTTTCTTGTATATTGATAATTGCCAGCTGGGTTCAGTGTCACACTCCTGAAATCCCAGCTACTTAGAAGGCTGAGGTAGGAGAATTGGAAGTTCAAAGTTTGCCTCAGCAACTTAGGAAGGCCCTAAGTAACTTAGCACAACCCTATCTCTAAATGAAAAGGAAAAAGAGGTGTGTGGTGGTGTATCTCACTGTTCAGCACCCCTGGGGTCAATCCCTAGTCAAAAAAAATTTCATTTATCTTAGAACATTTTTTTCTGCTATAATCTCATGTGTGAGATTTTCTGGTGAAGACAGAGTCACACTTGATTTTCATGTACCCCATCTTGTTGGTCAGGTTCATAATTGTAGCTCTACACTTTTGGGTGGATTGGAGTGTGGCTGATTATAGGAAAGAGGAAATGAGCCCCTCCTAAGCAAAGAGTATCACAGATCCAATATGCACAGTGTTACTGTATGTCTACACCATGTTAATTTTGGCTTATTTTTTGCCACACCAAATATTTACAGTATATAAACAAGAAAGTGTTTGGGTGAAGTCTGCAGTCAGAATGGTAAGTGTGTGTATATGAGCTGCCATTTACAATAGCATTAGCTTAAGTACTCTGTGATGCTGAGGTCCAGTCATCATAGTTATCAACATAAATAGGCAATTTATGTATACACTGGAGGTATTTTGGTATAAAAAATATAGTATGTGTATCAACATTGGAAGTATCTGTGGTACAAAATGAATTCTCTAAAAATGTTGTCTTCTATTTTTATGATCATACATTTTTTAATGCATGTGGCTTAGAAGAAACAATTCAGTTATTTTTTTTAACAGAGAAGCTGTGTTGCTGCCTGAAAAGAGAGGAGAGAAAAATTCTGCTGAGCCTGGTATGCACATGGCTGTAATCCTAGCACTTGGAAGGCTGAGGCAGGAGGATCCTGAGTTCTAAGTCAGTTTTCAGCAAATCATCAATAAAATATTAAATATTTCTCTAAACAAAATATGTATCTAAACAAAATATTAAAAAAACAGTACTTGGGAAGAAGCTCAGTGGTTAAGCATTCCTGAGTTCACTGTCTGGTACAAAAAAATTAGAAATTACCAATATAGTAGCACATTTTCACAGTCTCTTTCAGAGAACTGTTTTGAAATTATAGGTCTGTTCCTGGAATCCTCTGACGTGACTTTACATGTTACTTTTTTATCCTCAATCCGGAATAACTAGCCTCAGGTAGAATATTCCAGAAGTATTACCAATAGCATGGTCCATTTCTAAGTCTTTTCCCAAGATTTAAAATCAGAGTAATAACTAGAACTACAAGAAAAATAGAGTTGTTGTTCCTTTTCAAGGTTTTGATTAAATGACAAGTATCCAGCCCAATCTTGAAAGATGGTTTCCCAGATATTATCTGGATTACAAATTAAAGGTGACATTTCTCCAGACTCAAGAGTCCCAAGCCTGAAATTTATGCTGAAAAATTTGTTGAGTGATCTGTTGGGATAATATTATTTTGTAGAGTTGTGTATTTAATTAAATATCACTCATGTGAGATATACAGTATTGTAAGATATTTCTGCCACGTAATAAAAAAGTGTTATCTGAAAATCAAACATATAAGGGTAATATGTTTTATGGCTACTGGTTTAATAATGTCAGATTCTAAGAGGAAGAAAAATGTTAATCACTTGCAAACATTAGAACCCATTGAAGAATTCAGACCTGAAGCAGGTATTTAGTTCAAACTTTTGGAGTACAGATTTCCTGATACAAAAATTTATAACATTGTTTGAAAAAATGTTCCTGTAATAAGACTCATAGACTTTGTATACAAAATGGTAATAAATTCCTGGTTAAGTAAATTTTACTGCCATATTTCTATTGATTTGTACAATTCTTTATATAAATTATTGCTTTGTTTTCATATTCTTTTTTTCTCAATAAAGAAAAGCCAAAATGAAAAACCAGAGATGATCAAGGAGAAAAAAAAATTCAGATTTTATAAAGTCATGATCGAGTAATGTGACAAATTTCTCCATTCATTTATTCACCTATTTGAGTTGGTTGCACAGTAATCCCAGAAACACAAAGTAAAATATCAAAGTTACACATATCTCTAATCTCTTTTTTTTTCATTGTAGTTGGACACAATATCTTTATTTTATTTATTT
Source organism: Ictidomys tridecemlineatus (assembly GCF_052094955.1). Taxonomy (NCBI): domain Eukaryota; kingdom Metazoa; phylum Chordata; class Mammalia; order Rodentia; family Sciuridae; genus Ictidomys; species Ictidomys tridecemlineatus. The sequence goes on from NW_027521698.1 coordinate 47,840, forward strand.
ATTTTTATGTGGTGCTGAGGATCGAACCCAGGGCCTTGCACATGCTAGGTGAGTTCTTTACCGCTGAGCCACAACCCCAGCCCCACATATCTAATCTTTATTGTTCACAAAAATTATGATTTGAGACCTGTATTTACTGGTAATAATATAAGCATGTTATCGTGTGTAAGATAAAAGGTCCAGTGATAACTTTCAAAGAATAATCCTTATTGGTTTGTTTATTTTGTCATCAGGAATTGAACCGAGGGGTGCTTCACCATTGAGCAATATCCTGATTTTTCTTTAATTTTCTATTTTTGAGACATGGTCTTTCTAAGTTATTTAGGGCCTCACTAAGTTGCTGATGGTGGCCTTGAACTTGCCTCAGGCTCAAAAACTGCTAGGTCAAAGAATAACCTTAAATAGATAAAAATTATCATTGAAGAGCTACCATTGTAAAATAACTTTAGCTCATGTAATTTCTGTGAAATACCATTTATTTTTCATTGAGTTGAAATCATTCTAAAAACCTGCAGTGACACAGCATTCTATTTCATGTCTGTATGAAACTGTAACCACAAATTCCACAGTAACATACAATGATACTGTGTCAATAAACATTAAAATAAAGAATATTAAGTAAACCAAGAAATTCAGCTAGTGAATAAATAAGAATAAAAGCATGAACTGTAGAAATACTTTTCATTACTGAGTTCTTCAAGGAGTACAGTTTAATAACCTACAAAATCAGGGCACTGAATGGGGTTGGCTGCAGAGTTACTTTAGAAACGGTAATCTTGTAAACCTAAACGTTTTAGGACAGGCTGGGGTATAAAGATGGTATGAATTGGCATTACTATTCAGAAAATCATAGCTCCAGTGGAACTTTAAAAATGACTAAAATGTTTTTTGTTTTTTTGTTTTTTTCCTGGAGGTGAAATTCCTTCATAGCATTACGAAAAATGAACCTTCTTTTGAGTGCAGATCAAGAAAATTGGCAATGATATCATGTCATCAAAAGCACCCCCTTAGCTTCTTAGCTTCCTCAAAGTAGAGCCAGGCTAGACGGGAGTGCCCTAGTCACACTCTAAATTCCAAATCACACACACTCATCACTACCAGTGAGCTGTGCATGTCAATAACCTCAGATGGACTTTATCTCAATATTATGCTATAAGTGACTATTTTAAAAATGTATTTAGCTGCACCTGTGCTGATGAGTCATTTCAGTGGAAAAACAGTGTGGTGAGCATGCTCCCTTTATGAAAACAGAAATTATCTAGCATGTCCCCTTATACCTGTGTCTCATCAGGCTCTCACCTGGCTAGTACAGTACAGTCCCGGAGATCAGGGGACACGGCAGGGTCAGCCACCAGCAGAATGCTTTCAAGTTGATAGTGAAGGCTGGAGACCCCTCAGAGGAGGACAACCCAGCCAAGTCTTCTTTATTAGATGGATCAGGGTCTGAACAAATAAGAAATTGTTATAATTTCTCAGTTGCCAAAATTTCATACTAAACCTGCGATACATGATGTCATAAAATAGGTCCCCAAACTAGTAAAGAGGGTTCAGGATGCTGCACCTGAACTTGGGGTCTGGGGGGAATGGGAGCATGGAAAGGAAGGAGAAAAGCTCTTTGTACCCTGCAACATGATCTTGGACATTTTGGTGGACAGATTCCAGCATGAAAAAGGGACCAGTATCTCTTTTCTGAAACCTGAAGTGGTCATGCCTACCTTTTAGGGTGCAGATAAGGTGTAAATAACAGGATTCATAACTGTCACTTAGCACTCCATGTCCACCCCCCCACACACACACATACAGGAGAGAGCAGAACTTGGTTTGTCATTGTCACCTAGGTGATATTTTTTAACCATAGCTCAAGTTTACCATCATTATCATCTCTATCATTTTCTTCTAGAAATAGTTTTAAAATTTGATCTCTTGGAAAGTAAGACTGAGCTTACTTCAGGCAAGTGACTCAGGAAATATGGATAAAGTGGGCTGCATGATGTATTTTTTTTGGCCCAACTTGAGCTGGGAGAGTAAGAAGATCATTATGAAGAAACAGCTGGTGTGTTGGGGGGAGACAAAGCCCTCATCAGCAAGGTGACAGTGCTGTGTTCAGGCATTCTCTGAAATAAATGACACACAGTGTGCAGTCCTAAAAAACCTGGGATACAGTTGAGCAAATTAATGGAAATTCTATTTATGAGAACAGGGTAAGAGTCTTACAAAATGCTTGGTGAATTGAAAGATTTGTCACCATAGCTTGTGTTGAGAATCTTGACATTACCCAAATTTTAAAATAAATCTTCAGAAATTTTAGGAGAAGAAGAGAGTGTTTATATATATATATTAACAAATGAGGACTGAGCAGAGCCCCGCCAATCTGGTAATCCCAGGAAAATCCTCCAAATCCCAAAATCTAAATTTAAGAACAGAGATATTCTTTTCCCAAGTTCTAGGAATTTGTATTGCTGGGTGTTTTGTAGCCACAAATGGGGAAAAAAACCCACCATCTTTACTTTTTAAATATTTAATGTACTTGCAAACTCAACATCCTGCACCTGTAATTTGAAATTTCCTAAGTGGCTGAGCACAGGGCCAGGGCCCATAATATATATTGTGGCAGGAAATGTTTCATGAGAATTTCCTAGGATACACTTGGCAGTAATGTGGGGTAACCCTCTACCAGATGAGGTTTTAAACATAGGAGATTTTTTTATAAAGACTTTAAAACACAGAACAATAAATTAATTGTTTAATTTTTGCTAATATTTTTTAGATTAATTGTTCTAAAACATGAAAACAATTAAACAGAACACAGAAGTCACTTATATCAACAGTATTTTTTGAGCTGTAATAATGACAGAAACAGGACCTATGTGTATTTATCAAAAAATATAAAATTAAAACATGTCAACTACCTGATCAAACACGTTGAATAAGTAATGTTTAAAATTGGAACATAACATTTCATAGGGAGCTTGCATATTAACAGAGCTAGTCAGTAACTATAGTCTTGTTCATGAAAACCTAAAACTTATTGATGTCCCTATGCAAAAATCGGAGACATCTTTTATCAGTCTGTAAAGTCATGAGTAGACTGGGAAGGAAATGTTCTCATTTTGCTATACAGGGCACGTCCTCTCACCTGAGAGGTACTCATAAAGGCTCAGGTCTCTTGTGCAGATACCAACAACCTCACCAAGAAGCCCAAACTTTCTCCTCCCATAGCCTTCCTAGGACCCCCCTCTGCCTACTGGTTCTGCATCTTACCCAGATGGAGGTAATGGGAAGACTCAGTTCACCTGAGAAGAACCTGGGATGGTTTAGGGAAGAGAGGCCTTTAACACATATCTCTTCAGGGCCTTAATTTTTGTGTCTATAAGAAAGTGACAATGTCTCACTGGAGAGCATCAAACCATCAGGACTCCAATAGGACATTTCATCTGCCCCTCCATGTGACTTTATGCTCAGGTGAATAAAAGCTCTCTAGGGAGAACTGGGCTCCCAACTTTTCTCTTAAGTAAATTGACATGTGTATTGGGGGGTCACAGATATCCCAATTATTCAGAAAGTATCAACTTCTTACATTGTGACATGGGCCAAATTTGTCTAAAATCACCTAACATTTTTTTAGGGTACTTACTGGTCTGAGATCTTCCTGGCAACCCTGTGAGTTGCCAATGGCTGGGTGTCTCAGCTACCATAGATGATGTGCATCTTCTCCCTCAGCCCCTTCTTACTGGGAGGACCTGGTTTCTGGGGAGTGTTGGCTCTGCTCTCCATTTTTCAAAGTTTGAGGATCTGGGTTCAAGGTGTGAGTGCAAATTAAATTTGAATTGAAATGTGTTGAAGTAAATATCAAGAGTGCAGGTGAAGCTGCAGTGGGGGTAAAGGTATTCACAGGCAGGTGAGGCTGGGTGAAGTGACGCTTGTTTCACTTATTCAAATGAAATTGAGCTTCATTTCTTTTATTGACTTAACCAACAAAATCACTTGGAAGTGGCTTCTTTGGAAGTACAATATTTTCTTAACCATTACTTTCCTCAAGTACAATTTTATTCCTTCCAATTTATTTTTTTTCTAATTTATAGTGATCATTAATAAAACTTTTATGAATGCTTGTGTACATTTGAGGGGTAAAGCACAGATTGTGATTGTTGGATCATGTGTGTGACTCTCTGTGAAGGATAAGATATTGCAATGCTCTTTTCAAATAGCCTGTATCATTTGGCATCTGATAAAATGATACAGGCTATTTGAAAATAGCATTGCAATATCTTCATTAAACCTAGTATTCCTGGTTAAATAAGAAAGAAATTGGCATTATTAATCACTCTTTTTCCTGATGTAAAAGACTTTAATGAGTTCATATTTCATGGTATGAACTGTTATCAAGGTTAGTGATTTTCCAGGTTCTGCTTAAATCTGGTATTTTGTCCTAATTTAAAACATTTCATTCAGATAGTTACCCTAAAAAAATTATTTAAGACAATACTGAGATAGATGGGGTGCCCAGACTGAACTCACACCAGAACTTCAATTACTTCTTCATCCAAAAGTTGGAGTGATGGGGGACTTCAGAGGTTCATCATCAAATGACTGTTTGGGATAGGTTTTTATTTATGTTTTATTTTTGGTATCAGCCATTGAACTCAGTATTCTTAACCATTGAGCCACATCCCCACCCATTTTTATATTTTACTCAGAGACACCATCTTACTGATTTGCTTAGGGCCACACTGAGTTGCTGAACTTGATTCTGATCTCGAAATCTTTCTATGTCAGCCTTCCTAGCAAGCAGGATTACAGGCATGCACCACCACAACCAGGTGGTTTGGCACAGTTTTGCTGAAACGTTTTAGATTTGTTGGAAAAAAATATTTTGACACTTTGAAAGTCATTTTACTTTTCTTTGTAAATTCAGAGGATGTTTTTCTCCCAATTGGCTAAAAGTGATTGAAATGTTTTATGGTGATTAAATACACAAAGACCAAATTTCTCATTTAACAATGTTTAAGAGTTCAGTCAGCAGCATTAAGCACATTCAATTTTGTGGATATGTATAATCTCCACCATGTCCAGAAATTTTTCTTCTCCCTAAATGATCTCTATATCCATCAAATAACAATTCCCCTACTGAATCCCCTCCTCAGCTACTGGAAAATGTCATTCTATATTCTGTCTCTATAGATTCCATTACCCAAAGTTCCACATTCTATGTGTGGATTTATACAATGATGATTGTTTTTTTTTTTTAAGAGAGAGGGGGGGTGAAAGAGAGAGAGAGAGAGAGAGAGAGAGAGAGAGAGAGAGAGAGAGGGATTTTCAATATTTATTTTTCAGCTTTCAGTGGACACAACATCTTTATTTTACTTTATGTGGTGCTAAGGATTGAACCCAGCACCCTGCACATGCCAGGGGAGTGTGTTACTGCTTGAGCCACATCCCCAGCCCAATGATGATTCTTTTTAGAGTGACATTTTATTGGATATAATGTCTTCAACTTTCCTATGGTACCCTATGGTATATCCAGACCACATTTTTATACATTCCTATGCATGTGGATTTCAGATTGTTTGCACCATTGCCTGTTATAAATAATGGTACCAGGAACAAAGGTGTCCAAGTGACAGTTTTGAGTCCTTGCCTATATTATTTGTTATATTCATAAAAGCACAATTGATAACTCAGATGGCAGTTTATGATGAGAGATGTTTACAAGTTATTAGGCATCAGAGAGACTACAGAGATGATTTACTTATTAAAAGCTACTCCAGTTTCATATATTTATAAATATAGGGACTAATGCAGATAATAAAATTGAGATTTACCTCTCATGGGTCGATCTCACATTTTCAGTCAGAAATACAATGTACTGCAAACCACAGTAAAATTCTTCTGTAATTCCAGCAGATCAGGAAACGGAATCAGGAGGATCATGTGTTTAGGAAGCATCAACCAAAGCGAGGTGCTAAGCAACTCAGTGAAACCCTGTCTCTAAATTAAACACAAGATAGGGCTGAGGATGTGACTCAGTGTTTGATTGTTCCTGATTCAATCATCAGTAGCTCTCCCACCCCCCCAAAATATACTGACTGTAGTTTATCTCAAGGGTGTATGAAAAATATCTAGCATGTATTTCTCATTCACAAGTTTCAAAGTAATCATATAAAAGTCCCCCTTTGTCTATTCATTCAAGACAGAAAGCAGACACACTATGACATGATGAATGCTTGCCCAGTCATGTGGTGGCTCATTATAAAAATTCATCCACCATGCAATGATCCAACATTTACTCTCCTTCCCCCATAAGAATTTCACGAAGTTAAGGCTGTGTTTTTTAGTACAGATAAAAACCAAAGTGCTAGTTTTGGCATACCCATTGACCTCCATCATCTGGATAAAACAATAAACAGGGTCATTTTTCCACATGGTTCTTGAGGAGGAGAAAACACAGTCCAAAGAGTACATAAGCACAAAAATTTCCAGGAACAGCAGGATGGCCCTCTGTTTTGGGGAGGCTTTTGGAGACAGGCTGGTGTGGTAAATGTGCCAGCACTGCCTCTTAGGTCCATACAAGAGGGTCACCATGTAACCACTGGAGAGAGCCATGAGCCCTATAAAGAAGACATCCTATAATGTAGTGCATTTGGATAACAAATGCCTGAGGAAGTAGCTCATAGGTAATTTAGTGCAGGAGTCACTGAGGAATATAAGAGTGTGTGTGAGGTCACAGTGGTGTGGTCAACAGTAGAGATTGAGAAGTGGGCACTAAAGGACATACAGAAGACCCACAGGAAAAGAAGGGATTTCAGGTTTCCAGTAGGGATTTAGGCTTGAACTTTGCCAAACAGGAGCTTGAGAAAAATAATGTATGTCCTAATCATATGGACCATGTCACATTCTGTCACTTTGATCCAAAGTTCAAATTAGCCCATTCCTTACTCCACATGTTTTGATGCCTGAGATTCCGAGATGTTGGGAATTCTAGGTGGGCACCACCATCCTGGGCTACTTGCAATTTTCTTTATAATTTCAGAGAAAGTTTTCTTCACCCCTGATTATTAGGTAGTTGACACATTTTATTATTATTTAAGTACACAAAAGATGATATTTATTATTTACCATTATTAAGAATACTTGTCAGTGTCCTTAATCAAATTCAGGTGTGGGTGCATGGATTCTCTCTACCATCTCCCCAGTTTTTCTTATTCCTAAAATATCTCTGGATTCATTAAATAAAAATTCCTCAGGGCACACCTTCCTCAGCTGCACAAAAACGCCATACTACTACATTCTGTGTTTATGAATTATACGACCCAAACTTCTATCTTTTACAGGTATATTTTATACAAATGTTGATTCTTTTGTGAGTTACAGTCACTTGACCGAATGATTTCAAGATTCATCCATGGCTTCTTATATATCAGCATCACCTTCATATTTAATGCTATGTTTAGTATTTAATGCAATATTCCATCTTTGCATATTATACTACTGAAGATTCCATCCTGCTGTGTGTAGATGTATACAGCTTTGATTCTTATGCCTATGCAAGAGGGTCACCATGTACCCTCTTGACATAATAAATTCAAGAATCATCTATGGCTTCCTGTGCATCAGAATCTTTCTCCTATTTACTGTTGAGTGGAACTCCATGATATATCTAGACCATATCTTCATACATTCATATGCTTGGGCATATGAGACTGTCTCTATCATTGACTATTATAAATATTATATCCTGAGCAATGGTGTTTAAATAATAGTTGTTGTCCTTATATCCAGTTTTTTTGTTGTTATATTCATAAAAGTTCAATGGATAGATGAGATGACAGTTTAGGATAAGGGATGTTTACACTCTATTAGGTATAAAGAAGATTTCTGAGACTCTTGGTTTTTTTAAAACCGCTGCAATATCTCATATACATATAAATATAAGCACTGATTCAGAAAAAAGTGATATTTACTATCTAGGGTTCCTTTCACACATCAATCAGAAATATAAAGCTACTAGCTTCGTTCGAGCCATATGGACAATAATCTGTCATTTTTTTCTCACTTTCATGCTTCAATGTAATCATTTTTAAAAACCACTTTATGCATTGATCCAACATAGAGAGCAAACTAACCATGCCATGATGTGTTGATGCACGGCAATGTGGTGGCTCAGGTTGAGAACTGACGAATCATGCAATGATTCAATGTTGACTGTCCTTCCCCCACGAACATTTCAAACAGGTAATGTTGTGTCTTGCAATGAAGATAATAACCAAAGGACTGATGGTGGCATAGCCATTGGACACCATGATCTGGACAAAACGGCACACAGGGTCATTGTTCCACATGGTTCTTGAGGAGGAGACAATGCAGTCCAAACAGTACATGAGCACAAAAATTTCCATGAGCAGCAGGATGGCCCTGGTTGCCCTCTGTTCTGGGGAGGCTTTTGGAGACAGGCTGGTGCTGTGAAGGTGCTGGCACTGCCTCTTGTGCCTGTGCAAGAGGGTCACCATGTACCCACTAGAGAGGGCCATGAGCCCTATAAGGAAGACATCCCGTAATGCACCCAGGACGGTAAACAAATGCCTGAGGAAGTAGCTCATGGGTAAAATAGTGCAAGAGTCACTGAGGAATATAAGGCTCTGTGAGGTCACAGTGGAGTTGTCAACAGCAGAGATTGAGAAGTGGGCACTGAAGGACATATAGAAGACCCACAGGAAAAGAAGGGACTTCAGGCTGTCCTGTGGGGACTTAGGCTTGAACTTTGCCAAGCAGGAGCTTCTGGGGCTGAGGGTGATGGCCTGCAGGACACTCAGCAGGCAGGTGGCAGAAATGGACAGGCCCCTCATCAACCTGTACAAGTAAGCAACTGATTTACATGTGACATCATCCAAAAGCCCCACCTGAGATGTAAAAGTGTCTGCAGCTATGAACCCCATGGTTAGCAGCATCAGGAGGTGGGTTAGGGCCAAGAGACTGATGATCCAGTCCGTGTTTTTGAGCCTCTTGTCACACAGGAACTTGATGACATGGAACAGAAAGAGGATGATGTTGGCCAAAATCCCAATTCCAACTTCAGAGTAAAAGGTGCTTCTTAAGTTAATAACACCATGCATCATGTGGTTTTTTGTCATCTTTGGGGGTAAGGAATCATGGAGTACATGTCTTAGGAGAAAAGTAAGAAATTGCATTATCACAAATATTAAATTTAATATTTCTCAGCCAACACTGGTACCAGGAGGAAAAGATGTTGGCCCATCCCAATGACCCTTTTCCCCTCTAACTGAAGCTTTGCTGACTCACCCTGGAAACCATTCTTTCCTCTCTCTCTTCCCATCATTTCCCAATCATGGCTGGATTACATTTTATGCAAAGTACAAAGTGATTGCCTGTGCATTAAAAATGATCACATCTGTCATATATTTCTCATTCACAAGCTCCAATGTTATAGAAAATTTTTCCCTGATGCAACCTTGAATTTTTCTTGGTGATATCTGACTAAAAGGGTGAACTACGTGTCTTTCCTGTAGTAAGGACTATGTACTTTTGGTTCAATTGAAATGATAGAGGTTTAATTAGAAAAAAAAACCCTCCTAAGCAAAGAGCCTCAATGTCTTAGGCCATGCATATTAATGTTAGTTTCCTGTTACCTTTATTCTGGTTTGTTCATGAACACATGTAATTTTGTTCATATATTCACAGAGAAAATTCTAAGTATTGCAACCTCTAAAGTTAGGTGGCTTGAATATACCTATATAATCATCCACTTAAAGGATAAGTATTCAACTTTGAGAAGCCCATGAACCTGGGCTCTGGACTAATCTATAAGCTGAACAAAACTTCATCATGTCTGTACCCGAGATATTGTGCATAAAACAGGATAGACCACGTTTTCCATACAGGGAAGGATTGCTGTGCAGAAGGATCTTTTTGGAATTCTTCAAATTTTTAGACTTCTACAGATCCTCACTCATAGAAATCTTTTAATAGTTGATCATCTCTAGAACCAACTCAGAGAGGCTAAAAAATTACCTGAATTACATTGTGTTGAGAATCTCTGTTCAGAGAAAACTGAGTGGATTTTAGGACGATTTGATTCCCCTTCACAGCTACCTATGTAAATTATTTTTGTTATTAAATCACAATTTGACCTATGTGAACCAAGACCAGTATCAAATACCAGCAGAAACACATTTCAATATTTATCTACTTAAACATGGGAAGCCAGGCATGGTGGCACACTCCTGTAATCCAGCAGTTTGGGAGGCTGAGGTTACAGGATTGCAAATTCAGTGCCAGACTAAGCAATTGTGATGCACTCAGCAACTTAGTGAAACCCTGCCTATAAATAAAACACAAAATAGGGCTGGGGATGGAGCTTGCTTGGTCAGTGTCCCCTAGTTCAAGCCCTAGTACCAAATCAAATCCAAACAAAACAAAACCACACAACAACAAAAAAACCACCTTAAATATGTGGGATTATTGTGATAAACAGAACCATAATTAAAATAGATACATATTCACTCCACTTGAGGAATTTATTACAGTGTAAGTATCCAACCTAAATTTTAAATATGTCTTTTTGGAGTTCAAGTTTTCCGTCTTCTTTCAAGAATGCAATGGCATTTCTCCCGACTCAAGGGTTCCACATATAAAATTGATACTTGGGTTTATTATATGATGCCTCCATACTAGATACATTTTCTACTGCTGAAATACATCTCCAGCTCTTATTCTAGAGAATTTTGAAATGATTTTCTGGCAGAATGTTTTCCTGGAAACAAATATATTTAATTAAATTCAAATATCTCCTATAAGTAATCATTAAGATTTAATTTGTGTTTTCACATAATAAAACCTGAAAACAAAGGCTAAATTACTTCATGAGCCAATGGATGTGAAAGGCACTAAGGAAATTCCAGCTACTCAGGAGGAAGGGACAGGAGTCTGTCAAGTTCAAGGCCAGCTAGTAAATTAGTAAGACCCTGTCTCAAAATAATAAATTAAAATTTGGGTAGGGATGTACCTCAATGGTAAGGAGCCCTGGGTTCAGTCCTTGGTACAAAAACCAAAAGTGCCAAGAAAAGCTGACATGTTAAAGATATGTGAACATTGGGTACCACGAGAGAATTCAGTGTGTAAGTACAGGTATTTTTTAAACATTGAAATGCAGATTTTTTTTTAAAAAATTTAACCTTTAGCTGACATAATATCTGGACTTATGGAGTCTCATATTAGAAGTCAATACTTGTATACATTGCTTGCTGAACACATGGGGAAATTAACATTTTGATTTTCTCACATTGTATAATTTCTAAGTGTGAAGAGTCTCAAAACTCTTATTTGGTCACATGTAATCACCTGATGCAGACTCTGGTGACCACATTGAGCTATAGACATGAGAACTGCTGACTGAAGCCCTGCAGCTATGTCCACATACCCCTCACCCCTCCTCTGAATCCTCCTTTCCCTGCCCCTTCCCAGATTCTGCTGAGCTGCAGTACTATGTGGGCAACATGTTTACATTCCCTACATGAGTGAGAACAGGCAGTAATTGACTGAAAAGAAAATTCTATAAACCATTAAGGAAAAAAAAAGTTATTTTGAAATGTAGTGAACAGTAAAATGACAATTTCATTTTTTATTTTGGGATTATAGGCATGCACAACTGTGCCCAGCTTCTGTCCAAAGTTTAGATCACATACTGATTTATTAGTTTATCATATGCATCAGACACATATACCTTATTCACTTAAATATTGTAAAATATGTAAGTATTCTAGAGGTAAGTATAAAGCTATGTCTGTATTAATATCTCCTTTATATTATAAAGCATTCTGGTGATCAGGAGCCCTTCATAATACAAACTAAAATAAATCATCAGGCATGTCCTCTCCCAGCCATAAGTCCTGCCACTTAGCACAGAAGAGTCTAGAGCCTCAGGGACAAGATGAGAACTTCCTACCTGCCTGCAGTGTGTTCAAGGGGCCTCCTCAACTAAGGATCTTAACACAGTGATGGTAC
>NW_027521699.1:0-59820 GCF_052094955.1 Ictidomys tridecemlineatus
AACGAATCATCAAGATTGGGTGAAAAAATATTTGCTGAGATTTCAGGCAACTAGTAGTTTTTTGGAAGCTTGGCAACCCATTTCAATGAAAGTGATTTTCGCCAGTCTCCGCTTAGGGCTAAATCAACAGCAAACAAAGAATAGAGATAGAACTTGAAACTGCTTTATTGTGTCAAGTTTCAAAGAGCTAGCACAAACCGTGTGTGATTTAGAGTTCCAAATACATGTATCCCTGTAGGAGAAAACAGAGTGAAACCTAAAAATGAAAACGGTTACTGCAAACGAACGGTTTAACCTAGAAGAACGAAGCTTGGTGAGCCAAGTGGTTTTGGTGTACTGTTAATTACCTGTAAGAATCATCAAGATTGGGTGAAAAAATGTTTGCTGAGATTTAAGGCAACTCGTAGTTTTTTGGAAGCTTGGCAACCCCTTTCCATGAAAGTGATTTTCGCCACTCTCTGCTTAGGGCTACATCAACAGCAAACAAACCATAGAGATAGAACTTGAAACTGCTTTATTTTGTCAAGATTCATAGAGCTAGCACAAACCGTGTTTGATTTAGAGTTCCAAATACATGTATCCCTATAGGAGAAAATAGAGTGAAACCTAAAAATGAAAACTGTTACTACAATCGAACGGTTTAACATAGAAGAACGAAATTTGGTGAGCCAAGTGGTTTTGGTGTACTGATCATTACTTGAAAGAATCATCAAGATTGGGTGAAAAAATGATTGCTGAGATTTAAGGCAACTCGTAGTTTTTTGGAAGCTTGGCAACCCTTTTCCATGAAAGTGATGTTCGCCAGTCTCTTCTTAGGGCTACATCAACAGCAAACAAAGGATAGAGATAGAACTTGAAACTGCTTTATTGTGTCAAGTTTCAAAGAGCTAGCCCAAACCGAGTTTGATTTAGAGTTCCAAATACATGTATCCCTATAGGAGAAAACAGAGTGAAACCTAAAAATGAAAACAGTTACTGCAAACGAACGGTGTAACCTAGAAGAACGAAATTTGGTGAGGAAAGTGGTTTTGTTGTACTGATCATTACCTGAAAGAATCATCAAGATTGGGTGAAAAAATGTTTGGTGACATTTCAGGCAACTCGTAATTTTTTGGAAGCTTGGCAACCCCTTTCCATGAAAGTGATTTTCGCCAGTCGCTGCTTAGGGCTACATCAACAGCACACAAACCATAGAAATACAACTTGAAACTGCTTTATTCTGTCAAGTTTCAAAGAGCTAGCACAAACCGTGTTTGATTTAGAGTTCCAAATACATGTATCCCTATAGGAGAAAACAGAGGGAAACCTAAAAATGAAAACGGTTACTGCAAACGAACGGTTTAACCTAGAAGAACAAAATTTGGTGAGCCAAGGTGTTTTGGTGTACTGATCATTACCTGAAAGAATCATCAAGATTGGGTGAAAAAATGTTTGCTGAGATTTCAGGAAAATCGTAGTTTTTTGGAAGCTTGGCAACCCCTTTCCATGAAAGTGATTTTTGCAAGTCTCTGCTTAGGGCTACATCAACAGCAAAGAAATCATAGAGATAGAACTTGAAACTGCTTTATTGTGTCAAGTTTCAAAGAGCTAGCACAAACCGTGTTTGATTTAGAGTTCCAAATATATGTATCCCTACAGAAGAAAACAGAGTGAAACCTAAAAATGAAAACGCTTACTGCAAACGAACGGTTTAACCTAGAAGAACGAAATTTGGTGAGCCAAGTGGTTTTGGTGTACTGATCATTACCTGAAAGAATCATCAAGATTGGGTGAAAAAATATTTGCTGAGATTTCAGGCAACTCGTAGTTTTTTGGAAGCTGGGCAACCCCTTTCCATGAAAGTGATGTTCGCCAGTCTCTGCTTAGGGCTACATCAACAGCAAACAAAGCATAGAGATAGAACTTGAAACTGCTTTATTGTGTCAAGTTTCAAAGAGCTAGCCCAAACCGTGTTTGATTTAGAGTTCCAAATACATGTATCCCTATAGGAGAAAACAGAGTGAAACCTAAAAATGAAAACAGTTACTGCAAACGAACGGTTTAACCTAGAAGAACGAAATTTGGTGAGCCAAGTGGTTTTGTTGTACTGATCATTACCTGAAAGAATCATCAAGATTGGGTGAAAAAATGTTTGCTGACATTTCAGGCAACTCGTAGTTTTTTGGAAGCTTGGCAACCCCTTTCCATTAACGTGATTTTCGCCAGTTGCTGCTTAGGGCTACATCAACAGCACACAAACCATAGAGATAGAACTTGAAACTGCTTTATTGTGTCAAGTTTCAAATAGCTAGCACAAACCGTGTTTGATTTAGAGTTCCAAATACATGTATCCCTATAGGAGAAAACAGAGTTAAACCTAAAAATGGAAACGGTTACTACAAACGAACTGTTTCACCTAGAAGAACGAAATTTGGTGAGCCAAGTGGTTTTGGTGTACTGATCATTACCTGAAAGAATCATCAAGATTGGGTTAAAAATGTTTGCTGAGATTTCAGGCAACTCGTAGTTTTTTGGAAGCTTGGCAACCCCTTTCCATGAAAGTGATTTTAGCCAGTCTCTGCTTAGGGCTACATGAACAGCACAAAAACCATAGAGATAGAACTTGAAACTTCTTTATTGTGTCAAGTTTCAAAGAGCTAGCACAAACCGTGTTTGATTTAGAGTTCCAAATACATGTATCCCTAAAGGAGAAAACAGAGTGAAACCTAAAAATGAAAACGGTTATTGGAAACGAACGGATTAACCTAGAAGAACGAAATTTGGTGAGCCAAGTGGTTTTGGTGTACTGATCATTACCTGAAAGAATCATCAAGATTGGGCGAAAAAATGTTTGCTGAGATTTCAGGAAACTCGTAGTTTAATGGAAGCTTGGCAACCTCTTCCCATGAAAGTGATTTTCGCCAGTCTCTGCTTAGGGCTACATCAACAGAAAACAAAGCATAGAGATAGAACTGGAAACTGCTTTATTGTGTCAAGTTTCAACGAGCTATCACAAACCGTGTTTGATTTAGAGTTCCAAATACATGTATCCCTATAGGAGAAAACAGAGGGAAACCTGAAAATGAAAACGGTTACTGCAAACGAACGGTTTAACTTAGAAGAACGAAATTTGGTGAGCCAAGTGGTTTTGGTGTACTGATCATTACCTGAAAGAATCATCAAGATTGGGTGAAAAAATGTTTGCTGAGATTTCAGGCAACTCGTAGTTTTTTGGAAGCTTGGCAACCCCTTTCCATGAAAGAGATTTTCGCCAGTCTCTGCTTAGGGCTACATCAACAGCAAACAAAGCATAGAGGTAGAACTTGAAACTGCTTTATTGTGTCAAGTTTCAAAGAGCTAGCACAAACCGTGTTTGATTTACAGTTCCAAATACATGTATCCCTATAGGAGAAAACAGAGAGAAACCTAAAAATGAAAACGGTTACTGCAAGCGAACGGTTTAACCTAAAAGAACAAAACTTGTTGAGCCTAGTGGTTTTGGTGTACTGATCATTACCTGAAAGAATCATCAAGATTTGGTGAAAAAATGTTTGCTGAGATTTCAGGCAACTCGTAGTTTTTTGGAAGCTTGGCAACCCCTTTTTATGAAAGTGATTTTCGCCAGTCTCTGCTTAGGGCTACATCAACAGCAAACAAAGCATAGAGATAGAACTAAAAACTGCTTTATTGTGTCAAGTTACAAGGAGATAGCACAAACAGTGTTTGATTTAGAGTTCCAAATACATGTATCCCAATAAGAGAAACAGAGTGAAACCTAAAAATGAAAACCGTTACTGCAAACGAACGGTTTAAACTAGAAGAACGAAATTTGGTGAGCCAAGTGGTTTTGGTGTACTGATCATTACCTGAAAGAATCATCAAGATTGGGTAAAAAAATGTTTGCTGAGATTTCAGGCAACTCGTAGTTTTTTGGAAGCTTGGCAACCCCTTTCCATGAAAGTGATTTTCGCCAGTCTCTGCTTAGGGCTACATCAACAGCAAACAAACCATAGAGATAGAACTTGAAACTGCTTTATTGTGTCAAGTTTCAAAGAGCTAGCACAAACCGTGTTTGATTTAGAGTTCCAAATACATATATCCCTATTGGAGAAAACAGAGTGAAACCTAAAAATGAAAACGGTTACTGCAAACGAACGGTTTAACCTAGAAGAACGAAATTTGGTGAGCCAAGTGGTTTTGGTGTACTGATCATAACTTGAAATAATCATCAAGATTGGGTGAAAAAATGTTTGCTGAGATTTCAGGCAACTCGTAGTTTTTTGGAAGCTTGGCAACCCCTTTCCATGAAAGTAATTTTCGCCAGTCTCTGCTTAGGGCTACATCAACAGCAAACAAACCATAGAGATAGAACTTGAAACTGCTTTATTGTGTCAAGTTTCAAAGAGCTAGCACAAACCGTGTTTGATTTAGAGTTCCAAATACATGTATCCCTATTGGAGAACACAGAGGGAAACCTAAAAATGAAAACGGTTACTGCAAACGAACGGTTTAACCTACAAGAACGAAATTTGGTGAGCCAAGTGGTTTTGGTGTACTGATCATTACCTGAAAGAATCATCAAGATTGGGTGAAAAAATGTTTGCTGAGATTTCAGGCAACTCGTAGTTTTTTGGAAGCTTGGCAACCTCTTTCAATGAAAGTGATTTTCGCCAGTCTCTGCTTAGGGCTACATCAACAGCAAACAAAGCATAGAGATCGACCTGGAAACTGCTTTATTGTGTCAAGTTTCAAAGAGCTAGCACAAACCGTGTTTGATTTAGAGTTCCAAATACATGTATCCCTATAGGAGAAACAGAGTGAAACTTAAGAATGAAAACGGTTACTGCAAACGAAGTGTTTAACCTAGAAGAACGAAATTTGGTGAGCCAAGTGGTTTTGGTGTACTGATCATTACCTGAAAGAATCATCAAGATTGGGTGAAAAAATGTTGGCTGAGATTTCAGGCAACTCGTAGTTTTTTGGAAGCTTGGCAACCCCTTTCCATGAAAGTGATTTTCGACAGTCTCTGCTTAGGGCTACATCAACAGCAAACAAACCATAGAGATAGAACTTGAAACTGCTTTATTGTGTCAAGTTTCAAAGTGTTAGCACAAACCGTGTTTGATTAGAGTTCCAAATACATGTATCCCTATAGGAGAAAATAGAGTGAAACCTAAAAATGAAAACGGTTACTGCAAACGAACGGTTTAACCTAGAAGAACGAAATTTGGCGAGCCAAGTGGTTTTGGTGTACTGATCATTACCTGAAAGAATCATCAAGATTGGGTGAAAAAATGTTTGCTGAGATTTCAGGCAAATCGTAGTTTTTTGGAAGCTTGGCAACCCCTTTCCATGAAAGAGATTTTCGCCAGTCTCTGCTTAGGGCTACATCAACAGCAAACAAAGCATAGAGATAGAACTTGAAACTGCTTTATTGTGTCAAGTTTCAAAGAGCTAGCACAAACCGTGTTTGATTTAGAGTTCCAAATACATGTATCCCTATAGGAGAAAACAGAGGGAAACCTAAAAATGAAAACGGTTACTGCAATGAACGGTTTAACCTAGAAGAACGAAATTTGGTGAGCCAAGTGGTTTTGGTGTACTGATCATTACCTGAAAGAATCATCAAGATTGGGTGAAAAAATGTTTGCTGAGATTTCAGGCAACTCGTAGTTTTTTGGAAGCTTGGCAACCCCTTTCCATGAAAGTGATTTTTGCAAGTCTCTGCTTAGGGCTACAACAACAGCAAAGAAATCATAGAGATAGAACTTGAAACTGCTTTATTGTGTCAAGTTTCAAAGAGCTAGCACAAACCGTGTTTCATTTAGAGTTCCAAATATATGTATCCCTACAGAAGAAAACAGAGTGAAACCTAAAAATGAAAACGCTTACTGCAAACGAACGGTTTAACCTAGAAGAACGAAATTTGGTGAGCCAAGTGGTTTTGGTGTACTGATCATTACCTGAAAGAATCATCAAGATTGGGTGAAAAAATATTTGCTGAGATTTCAGGCAACTAGTAGTTTTTTGGAAGCTTGGCAACCCATTTCAATGAAAGTGATTTTCGCCAGTCTCCGCTTAGGGCTAAATCAACAGCAAACAAAGAATAGATATAGAACTTGAAACTGCTTTATTGTGTCAAGTTTCAAAGAGCTAGCACAAACCGTGTTTGATTTAGAGTTCCAAATACATGTATCCCTGTAGGAGAAAACAGAGTGAAACCTAAAAATGAAAACGGTTACTGCAAACGAACGGTTTAACCTAGAAGAACGAAGCTTGGTGAGCCAAGTGGTTTTGGTGTACTGTTAATTACCTGTAAGAATCATCAAGATTGGGTGAAAAAATGTTTGCTGAGATTTAAGGCAACTCGTAGTTTTTTGGAAGCTTGGCAACCCCTTTCCATGAAAGTGATTTTCGCCAGTCTCTGCTTAGGGCTACATCAACAGCAAACAAAGCATAGAGATAGAACTTGAAACTGCTTTATTGTGTCAAGTTTCAAAGAGCTAGCACAAACCGTGTTTGATTTAGAGTTCCAAATACATGTAACCCTATAGGAGAATACAGACTGAAACTTAAAAATGAAAACGGTTACTGCAAACGAACGGTTTAACCTAGAAGAACGAAATTTGGCGAGCCAAGTGGTTTTGGTGTACTGATCATTACCTGAAAGAATCATCAAGATTGGGTGAAAAAATGTTTGCTGAGATTTCAGGCAAATCGTAGTTTTTTGGAAGCTTGGCAACCCCTTTCCATGAAAGAGATTTTCGCCAGTCTCTGCTTAGGGCTACATCAACAGCAAACAAAGCATAGAGATAGAACTTGAAACTGCTTTATTGTGTCAAGTTTCAAAGAGCTAGCACAAACCGTGTTTGATTTAGAGTTCCAAATACATGTATCCCTATAGGAGAAAACAGATGGAAACCTAAAAATGAAAACGGTTACTGCAAACGAACGGTTTAACCTAGAAGAACGAAATTTGGTGAGCCAAGTTGTTTTGGTGTACTGATCATTACCTGAAAGAATCATCAAGATTGGGTGAAAAAATGTTTGCTGAGATTTCAGGCAACTCGTAGTTTTTTGGAAGCTTGGCAACCCCTTTCCATGAAAGTGATTTTTGCAAGTCTCTGCTTAGGGCTACAACAACAGCAAAGAAATCATAGAGATAGAACTTGAAACTGCTTTATTGTGTCAAGTTTCAAAGAGCTAGCACAAACCGTGTTTCATTTAGAGTTCCAAATATATGTATCCCTAGAGAAGAAAACAGAGTGAAACCTAAATATGAAAACGCTTACTGCAAACGAACGGTTTAACCTAGAAGAACGAAATTTGGTGAGACAAGTGGTTTTGGTGTACTGATCATTACCTGAACGAATCATCAAGATTGGGTGAAAAAATATTTGCTGAGATTTCAGGCAACTAGTAGTTTTTTGGAAGCTTGGCAACCCATTTCAATGAAAGTGATTTTCGCCAGTCTCCGCTTAGGGCTAAATCAACAGCAAACAAAGAATAGAGATAGAACTTGAAACTGCTTTATTGTGTCAAGATTCAAAGAGCTAGCACAAACCGTGTGTGATTTAGAGTTCCAAATACATGTATCCCTGTAGGAGAAAACAGAGTGAAACCTAAAAATGAAAACGGTTACTGCAAACGAACGGTTTAACCTAGAAGAACGAAGCTTGGTGAGCCAAGTGGTTTTGGTGTACTGTTAATTACCTGTAAGAATCATCAAGATTGGGTGAAAAAATGTTTGCTGAGATTTAAGGCAACTCGTAGTTTTTTGGAAGCTTGGCAACCCTTTTCCATGAAAGTGATTTTCGCCACTCTCTGCTTAGGGCTACATCAACAGCAAACAAACCATAGAGATAGAACTTGAAACTGCTTTATTTTGTCAAGATTCATAGAGCTAGCACAAACCGTGTTTGATTTAGAGTTCCAAATACATGTATCCCTATAGGAGAAAATAGAGTGAAACCTAAAAATGAAAACTGTTACTACAATCGAACGGTTTAACATAGAAGAACGAAATTTGGTGAGCCAAGTGGTTTTGGTGTACTGATCATTACCTGAAAGATTCATCAAGATTGGGTGAAAAAATGTTTGCTGAGATTTCAGGCAACTCGTAGTTTTTTGGAAGCTTGGCAACCCTTTTCCATGAAAGTGATGTTCGCCAGTCTCTGCTTAGGGCTACATCAACAGCAAACAAAGGATAGAGATAGAACTTGAAACTGCTTTATTGTGTCAAGTTTCAAAGAGCTAGCCCAAACCGAGTTTGATTTAGAGTTCCAAATACATGTATCCCTATAGGAGAAAACAGAGTGAAACCTAAAAATGAAAACAGTTACTGCAAACGAACGGTGTAACCTAGAAGAACGAAATTTGGTGAGGAAAGTGGTTTTGTTGTACTGATCATTACCTGAAAGAATCATCAAGATTGGGTGAAAAAATGTTTGGTGACATTTCAGGCAACTCGTAATTTTTTGGAAGCTTGGCAACCCCTTTCCATGAAAGTGATTTTCGCCAGTCGCTGCTTAGGGCTACATCAACAGCACACAAACCATAGAGATACAACTTGAAACTGCTTTATTCTGTCAAGTTTCAAAGAGCTAGCACAAACCGTGTTTGATTTAGAGTTCCAAATACATGTATCCCTATAGGAGAAAACAGAGGGAAACCTAAAAATGAAAACGGTTACTGCAAACGAACGGTTTAACCTAGAAGAACGAAATTTGGTGAGCCAAGGGGTTTTGGTGTACTGATCATTACCTGAACGAATCATCAAGATTGGGTGAAAAAATGTTTGCTGAGATTTCAGGAAAATCGTAGTTTTTTGGAAGCTTGGCAACCCCTTTCCATGAAAGTGATTTTTGCAAGTCTCTGCTTAGGGCTACATCAACAGCAAAGAAATCATAGAGATAGAACTTGAAACTGCTTTATTGTGTCAAGTTTCAAAGAGCTAGCACAAACCGTGTTTGATTTAGAGTTCCAAATATATGTATCCCTACAGAAGAAAACAGAGTGAAACCTAAAAATGAAAACGCTTACTGCAAACGAACGGTTTAACCTAGAAGAACGAAATTTGGTGAGCCAAGTGGTTTTGGTGTACTGATCATTACCTGAAAGAATCATCAAGATTGGGTGAAAAAATATTTGCTGAGATTTCAGGCAACTCGTAGTTTTTTGGAAGCTGGGCAACCCCTTTCCATGAAAGTGATGTTCGCCAGTCTCTGCTTAGGGCTACATCAACAGCAAACAAAGCATAGAGATAGAACTTGAAACTGCTTTATTGTGTCAAGTTTCAAAGAGCTAGCCCAAACCGTGTTTGATTTAGAGTTCCAAATACATGTATCCCTATAGGAGAAAACATAGTGAAACCTAAAAATGAAAACAGTTACTGCAAACGAACGGTTTAACCTAGAAGAAGGAAATTTGGTGAGCCAAGTGGTTTTGTTGTACTGATCATTACCTGAAAGAATCATCAAGATTGGGTGAAAAAATGTTTGCTGACATTTCAGGCAACTCGTAGTTTTTTGGAAGCTTGGCAACCCCTTTCCATTAACGTGATTTTCGCCAGTTGCTGCTTAGGGCTACATCAACAGCACACAAACCATAGAGATAGAACTTGAAACTGCTTTATTGTGTCAAGTTTCAAATAGCTAGCACAAACCGTGTTTGATTTAGAGTTCCAAATACATGTATCCCTATAGGAGAAAACAGAGTTAAACCTAAAAATGGAAACGGTTACTACAAACGAACTGTTTCACCTAGAAGAACGAAATTTGGTGAGCCAAGTGGTTTTGGTGTACTGATCATTACCTGAAAGAATCATCAAGATTGGGTTAAAAATGTTTGCTGAGATTTCAGGCAACTCGTAGTTTTTTGGAAGCTTGGCAACCCCTTTCCATGAAAGTGATTTTAGCCAGTCTCTGCTTAGGGCTACATGAACAGCACACAAACCATAGAGATAGAACTTGAAACTTCTTTATTTTGTCAAGTTTCAAAGAGCTAGCACAAACCGTGTTTGATTTAGAGTTCCAAATACATGTATCCCTAAAGGAGAAAACAGAGTGAAACCTAAAAATGAAAACGGTTATTGGAAACGAAGGGTTTAACCTAGAAGAACGAAATTTGGTGAGCCAAGTGGTTTTGGTGGTACTGATCATTACCTGAAAGAATCATCAAGATTGGGTGAAAAAATGTTTGCTGAGATTTCAGGCAACTCGTAGTTTTTTGGAAGCTTGGCAACCCCTTTCCATGAAAGAGATTTTCGCCAGTATCTGCTTAGGGCTGCATCAACAGCAAACAAAGCATAGAGATAGAACTTGAAACTGCTTTATTGTGTCAATTTTCAAAGAGCTAGCACAAACCGTGTTTGATTTAGAGTTCCAAATACATGTATCCCTATAGGAGAAAACAGAGTGAAACCTGAAAATGAAAACGGTTACTGCAAACGAACGGTTTAACCTAGAAGAACGAAATTTGGTGAGCCAAGTAGTTTTGGTGTACTGATCATTACCTGAACGAATCATCAAGATTGGGTGAAAAAATGTTTGCTGAGATTACAGGCAACTCGTAGTTTTTGGAAGCTTGGCAACCCCTTTCCATGAAAGTGATTTTCGCCAGTCTCTGCTTAGGGCTACATCAACAACAAACAAACCATAGAGATAGAACTGGAAACTGCTTTATTGTGTCAAGTTTCAAAGAGCTAGCACAAACCGTGTTTGATTTAGAGTTCCAAATACATGTATCCCTATAGGAGAAAACAGAGTGAAACCTGAAAATGAAAACGGTTACTGCAAACGAACGGTTTAACCTAGAAGAACGAAATTTGGTGAGCAAAGTGGTTTTGGTGTACTGATCATTACCTGAAAGAATCATCAAGATTGGGTGAAAAAATGTTTGCTGAGATTTCAGGCAACTCGTAGTTTTTTGGAAGCTTGGCAACCCCTTTCCATGAAAGTGATTTTTGCAAGTCTCTGCTTAGGGCTACAACAACAGCAAAGAAATCATAGAGATAGAACTTGAAACTGCTTTATTGTGTCAAGTTTCAAAGAGCTAGCACAAACCGTGTTTCATTTAGAGTTCCAAATATATGTATCCCTAGAGAAGAAAACAGAGTGAAACCTAAATATGAAAACGCTTACTGCAAACGAACGGTTTAACCTAGAAGAACGAAATTTGGTGAGACAAGTGGTTTTGGTGTACTGATCATTACCTGAACGAATCATCAAGATTGGGTGAAAAAATATTTGCTGAGATTTCAGGCAACTAGTAGTTTTTTGGAAGCTTGGCAACCCATTTCAATGAAAGTGATTTTCGCCAGTCTCCGCTTAGGGCTAAATCAACAGCAAACAAAGAATAGAGATAGAACTTGAAACTGCTTTATTGTGTCAAGATTCAAAGAGCTAGCACAAACCGTGTGTGATTTAGAGTTCCAAATACATGTATCCCTGTAGGAGAAAACAGAGTGAAACCTAAAAATGAAAACGGTTACTGCAAACGAACGGTTTAACCTAGAAGAACGAAGCTTGGTGAGCCAAGTGGTTTTGGTGTACTGTTAATTACCTGTAAGAATCATCAAGATTGGGTGAAAAAATGTTTGCTGAGATTTAAGGCAACTCGTAGTTTTTTGGAAGCTTGGCAACCCTTTTCCATGAAAGTGATTTTCGCCACTCTCTGCTTAGGGCTACATCAACAGCAAACAAACCATAGAGATAGAACTTGAAACTGCTTTATTTTGTCAAGATTCATAGAGCTAGCACAAACCGTGTTTGATTTAGAGTTCCAAATACATGTATCCCTATAGGAGAAAATAGAGTGAAACCTAAAAATGAAAACTGTTACTACAATCGAACGGTTTAACATAGAAGAACGAAATTTGGTGAGCCAAGTGGTTTTGGTGTACTGATCATTACCTGAAAGATTCATCAAGATTGGGTGAAAAAATGTTTGCTGAGATTTCAGGCAACTCGTAGTTTTTTGGAAGCTTGGCAACCCTTTTCCATGAAAGTGATGTTCGCCAGTCTCTGCTTAGGGCTACATCAACAGCAAACAAAGGATAGAGATAGAACTTGAAACTGCTTTATTGTGTCAAGTTTCAAAGAGCTAGCCCAAACCGAGTTTGATTTAGAGTTCCAAATACATGTATCCCTATAGGAGAAAACAGAGTGAAACCTAAAAATGAAAACAGTTACTGCAAACGAACGGTGTAACCTAGAAGAACGAAATTTGGTGAGGAAAGTGGTTTTGTTGTACTGATCATTACCTGAAAGAATCATCAAGATTGGGTGAAAAAATGTTTGGTGACATTTCAGGCAACTCGTAATTTTTTGGAAGCTTGGCAACCCCTTTCCATGAAAGTGATTTTCGCCAGTCGCTGCTTAGGGCTACATCAACAGCACACAAACCATAGAGATACAACTTGAAACTGCTTTATTCTGTCAAGTTTCAAAGAGCTAGCACAAACCGTGTTTGATTTAGAGTTCCAAATACATGTATCCCTATAGGAGAAAACAGAGGGAAACCTAAAAATGAAAACGGTTACTGCAAACGAACGGTTTAACCTAGAAGAACGAAATTTGGTGAGCCAAGGGGTTTTGGTGTACTGATCATTACCTGAACGAATCATCAAGATTGGGTGAAAAAATGTTTGCTGAGATTTCAGGAAAATCGTAGTTTTTTGGAAGCTTGGCAACCCCTTTCCATGAAAGTGATTTTTGCAAGTCTCTGCTTAGGGCTACATCAACAGCAAAGAAATCATAGAGATAGAACTTGAAACTGCTTTATTGTGTCAAGTTTCAAAGAGCTAGCACAAACCGTGTTTGATTTAGAGTTCCAAATATATGTATCCCTACAGAAGAAAACAGAGTGAAACCTAAAAATGAAAACGCTTACTGCAAACGAACGGTTTAACCTAGAAGAACGAAATTTGGTGAGCCAAGTGGTTTTGGTGTACTGATCATTACCTGAAAGAATCATCAAGATTGGGTGAAAAAATATTTGCTGAGATTTCAGGCAACTCGTAGTTTTTTGGAAGCTGGGCAACCCCTTTCCATGAAAGTGATGTTCGCCAGTCTCTGCTTAGGGCTACATCAACAGCAAACAAAGCATAGAGATAGAACTTGAAACTGCTTTATTGTGTCAAGTTTCAAAGAGCTAGCCCAAACCGTGTTTGATTTAGAGTTCCAAATACATGTATCCCTATAGGAGAAAACATAGTGAAACCTAAAAATGAAAACAGTTACTGCAAACGAACGGTTTAACCTAGAAGAAGGAAATTTGGTGAGCCAAGTGGTTTTGTTGTACTGATCATTACCTGAAAGAATCATCAAGATTGGGTGAAAAAATGTTTGCTGACATTTCAGGCAACTCGTAGTTTTTTGGAAGCTTGGCAACCCCTTTCCATTAACGTGATTTTCGCCAGTTGCTGCTTAGGGCTACATCAACAGCACACAAACCATAGAGATAGAACTTGAAACTGCTTTATTGTGTCAAGTTTCAAATAGCTAGCACAAACCGTGTTTGATTTAGAGTTCCAAATACATGTATCCCTATAGGAGAAAACAGAGTTAAACCTAAAAATGGAAACGGTTACTACAAACGAACTGTTTCACCTAGAAGAACGAAATTTGGTGAGCCAAGTGGTTTTGGTGTACTGATCATTACCTGAAAGAATCATCAAGATTGGGTTAAAAATGTTTGCTGAGATTTCAGGCAACTCGTAGTTTTTTGGAAGCTTGGCAACCCCTTTCCATGAAAGTGATTTTAGCCAGTCTCTGCTTAGGGCTACATGAACAGCACACAAACCATAGAGATAGAACTTGAAACTTCTTTATTTTGTCAAGTTTCAAAGAGCTAGCACAAACCGTGTTTGATTTAGAGTTCCAAATACATGTATCCCTAAAGGAGAAAACAGAGTGAAACCTAAAAATGAAAACGGTTATTGGAAACGAAGGGTTTAACCTAGAAGAACGAAATTTGGTGAGCCAAGTGGTTTTGGTGTACTGATCATTACCTGAAAGAATCATCAAGATTGGGTGAAAAAATGTTTGCTGAGATTTCAGGCAACTCGTAGTTTTTTGGAAGCTTGGCAACCCCTTTCCATGAAAGAGATTTTCGCCAGTATCTGCTTAGGGCTGCATCAACAGCAAACAAAGCATAGAGATAGAACTTGAAACTGCTTTATTGTGTCAATTTTCAAAGAGCTAGCACAAACCGTGTTTGATTTAGAGTTCCAAATACATGTATCCCTATAGGAGAAAACAGAGTGAAACCTGAAAATGAAAACGGTTACTGCAAACGAACGGTTTAACCTAGAAGAACGAAATTTGGTGAGCCAAGTAGTTTTGGTGTACTGATCATTACCTGAACGAATCATCAAGATTGGGTGAAAAAATGTTTGCTGAGATTACAGGCAACTCGTAGTTTTTTGGAAGCTTGGCAACCCCTTTCCATGAAAGTGATTTTCGCCAGTCTCTGCTTAGGGCTACATCAACAACAAACAAACCATAGAGATAGAACTGGAAACTGCTTTATTGTGTCAAGTTTCAAAGAGCTAGCACAAACCGTGTTTGATTTAGAGTTCCAAATACATGTATCCCTATAGGAGAAAACAGAGTGAAACCTGAAAATGAAAACGGTTACTGCAAACGAACGGTTTAACCTAGAAGAACGAAATTTGGTGAGCCAAGTGGTTTTGGTGTACTGATCATTACCTGAAAGAATCATCAAGATTGGGTGAGAAAATTTTTGCTGAGATTTCAGGAAACTCGTAGTTTTTTGGAAGCTTGGCAACCCCTTTCCAGGAAACTGATTTTCGCCAGTCTCTGCTTAGGGCTACATAAACAGCAAACAAACCATAGAGATAGAACTGGAAACTTCTTTATTTTGTCAAGTTTCAAAGAGCTATCACAAACCGTGTTTGATTTAGAGTTCCAAATACATGTATCCCTATAGGAGAAAACAGAGTGAAACCTAAAAATGAAAACGGTTACTGCAAAGGAACGGTTTAACCTAGAAGAACGAAATTTGGTGAGCCAAGTGGTTTTGGTGTACTGATCATTACCTGAAAGAATCATCAAGATTGGGTGAAAAAATGTTTGCTGAGATTTCAGGTAACTCCTAGTTTTTGGGAAGCTTGGCAACCCCTTTACCTGAAAGTGATTTTCGCCAGTCTCTGCTTAGGGCTACATCAACAGCAAACAAAGCATAGAGATAGAACTTGAAACTGCTTTATTGTGTCAATTTTCAAAGAGCTAGCACAAACCGTGTTTGATTTAGAGTTCCAAATACATGTATCCCTATAGGAGAAAACAGAGTGAAACCTGAAAATGAAAACGGTTACTGCAAACGAACGGTTTAACCTAGAAGAACGAAATTTGGTGAGCCAAGTAGTTTTGGTGTACTGATCATTACCTGAACGAATCATCAAGATTGGGTGAAAAAATGTTTGCTGAGATTTCAGGCAACTCGTAGTTTTTTGGAAGCTTGGCAACCCCTTTCCATGAAAGTGATTTTCGCCAGTCTCTGCTTAGGGCTACATCAACAACAAACAAACCATAGAGATAGAACTGGAAACTGCTTTATTGTGTCAAGTTTCAAAGAGCTAGCACAAACCGTGTTTGATTTAGAGTTCCAAATACATGTATCCCTATAGGAGAAAACAGAGTGAAACCTGAAAATGAAAACGGTTACTGCAAACGAACGGTTTAACCTAGAAGAACGAAATTTGGTGAGCCAAGTGGTTTTGGTGTACTGATCATTACCTGAAAGAATCATCAAGATTGGGTGACAAAATGTTTGCTAAGATTTCAGGCAACTCGTAGTTTTTTGGAAGCCTGGCAACCCCTTTCCATGAAAGTGATGTTCGCCAGTCTCTGCTTAGGGCTACATCAACAGCAAAGAAAGCATAGAGATAGAACCTGAAACTGCTTTATTGTGTCAAGTTTCAAAGAGCTAGCACAAACCGTGTTTGATTTAGAGTTCCAAATACATGTATCCCTATAGGAGAAAACAGAGTGAAACCTAAAAATGAAAACGGTTACTGCAAACGAACGGTTTCACCTAGAAGAACGAAATTTGGTGAGCCAAGTGGTTTTTGTGTACTGATCATTACATGAAAGAATCATCAAGATTGGGTGACAAAATGTTTGCTAAGATTTCAGGCAACTCGTAGTTTTTTGGAAGCCTGGCAACCCCTTTCCATGAAAGTGATTTTCGCCAGTCTCTGCTTAGGGCTACATCAACAGCAAAGAAAGCATAGAGATAGAACTTGAAACTGCTTTATTGTGTCAAGTTTCAAAGAGCTAGCACAAACCGTGTTTGATTTAGAGTTCCAAATACATGTATCCCTATAGGAGAAAATAGAGTGAAACCTAAAAATGAAAACGGTTACTGCAAACGAACGGTTTAACCTAGAAGAACGAAATTTGGTGAGCCAAGTGGTTTTGGTGTACTGATCATTACCTGAAAGAATCATCAAGATTGGGTGAAAAAATGTTTGCTGAGATTTCAGGCAACTCCTAGTTTTTTTGGTAGCTAGCAACCCCTTTCCATGAACGTGATTTTCGCCAGTCTCTGCTTAGGGCTACATCAACAGCAAACAAAGCATAGAGATAGAACTTGAAACTGCTTTATTGTGTCAATTTTCAAAGAGCTAGCACCTACCGTATTTGATTTAGAGTTCCAAATATATGTATCCCTATAGGAGAAAACAGAGTGAAACCTAAAAATGAAAACGGTCACTGCAAACGAACGGTTTAACCTAGAAGAACTAAATTTGGTGAGCCAAGTGGATTTTCTGTACTGATCATTACCTGAAAGAATCATCAAGATTGGGTGAGAAAATTTTTGCTGAGATTTCAGGAAACTCGTAGTTTTTTGGAAGCTTGGCAACCCCTTTCCAGGAAACTGATTTTCGCCAGTCTCTGCTTAGGGCTACATAAACAGCAAACAAACCATAGAGATAGAACTGGAAACTTCTTTATTTTGTCAAGTTTCAAAGACCTATCACAAACCGTGTTTGATTTAGAGTTCCAAATACATGTATCCCTATAGGAGAAAACAGAGTGAAACCTAAAAATGAAAACGGTTACTGCAAAGGAACGGTTTAACCTAGAAGAACGAAATTTGGTGAGCCAAGTGGTTTTGGTGTACTGATCATTACCTGAAAGAATCATCAAGATTGGGTGAAAAAATGTTTGCTGAGATTTCAGGTAACTCCTAGTTTTTGGGAAGCTTGGCAACCCCTTTACCTGAAAGTGATTTTCGCCAGTCTCTGCTTAGGGCTACATCAACAGCAAACAAGGATAGAGATAGAACTTGAAACTGCTTTATTGTGTCAAGTTTCAAAGAGCTAGCACAAACCGTGTTTGATTTAGAGTTCCAAATACATGTATCCCTATAGGAGAAAACAGAGTGAAACCTAAAAATGAAAACGGTTACTGCAATGAACGGTTTAACCTAGAAGAACGAAATTTGGTGAGCCAAGTGGTTTTGGTGTACTGATCATTACCTGAAAGAATCATCAAGATTGGGTGAAAAAATGTTTGCTGAGATTTCAGGCAACTCGTAGTTTTTTGGAAGCTTGGCAACCCCTTTCCATGAAAGTGATTTTTGCAAGTCTCTGCTTAGGGCTACAACAACAGCAAAGAAATCATAGAGATAGAACTTGAAACTGCTTTATTGTGTCAAGTTTCAAAGAGCTAGCACAAACCGTGTTTCATTTAGAGTTCCAAATATATGTATCCCTACAGAAGAAAACAGAGTGAAACCTAAAAATGAAAACGCTTACTGCAAACGAACGGTTTAACCTAGAAGAACGAAATTTGGTGAGCCAAGTGGTTTTGGTGTACTGATCATTACCTGAAAGAATCATCAAGATTGGGTGAAAAAATATTTGCTGAGATTTCAGGCAACTAGTAGTTTTTTGGAAGCTTGGCAACCCATTTCAATGAAAGTGATTTTCGCCAGTCTCCGCTTAGGGCTAAATCAACAGCAAACAAAGAATAGAGATAGAACTTGAAACTGCTTTATTGTGTCAAGTTTCAAAGAGCTAGCACAAACCGTGTTTGATTTAGAGTTCCAAATACATGTATCCCTGTAGGAGAAAACAGAGTGAAACCTAAAAATGAAAACGGTTACTGCAAACGAACGGTTTAACCTAGAAGAACGAAGCTTGGTGAGCCAAGTGGTTTTGGTGTACTGTTAATTACCTGTAAGAATCATCAAGATTGGGTGAAAAAATGTTTGCTGAGATTTAAGGCAACTCGTAGTTTTTTGGAAGCTTGGCAACCCCTTTCCATGAAAGTGATTTTCGCCAGTCTCTGCTTAGGGCTACATCAACAGCAAACAAAGCATAGAGATAGAACTTGAAACTGCTTTATTGTGTCAAGTTTCAAAGAGCTAGCACAACCGTGTTTGATTTAGAGTTCCAAATACATGTAACCCTATAGGAGAATACAGACTGAAACTTAAAAATGAAAACGGTTACTGCAAACGAACGGTTTAACCTAGAAGAACGAAATTTGGCGAGCCAAGTGGTTTTGATGTACTGATCATTACCTGAAAGAATCATCAAGATTGGGTGAAAAAATGTTTGCTGAGATTTCAGGCAAATCGTAGTTTTTTGGAAGCTTGGCAACCCCTTTCCATGAAAGAGATTTTCGCCAGTCTCTGCTTAGGGCTACATCAACAGCAAACAAAGCATAGAGATAGAACTTGAAACTGCTTTATTGTGTCAAGTTTCAAAGAGCTAGCACAAACCGTGTTTGATTTAGAGTTCCAAATACATGTAACCCTATAGGAGAATACAGACTGAAACTTAAAAATGAAAACGGTTACTGCAAACGAACGGTTTAACCTAGAAGAACGAAATTTGGCGAGCCAAGTGGTTTTGATGTACTGATCATTACCTGAAAGAATCATCAAGATTGGGTGAAAAAATGTTTGCTGAGATTTCAGGCAAATCGTAGTTTTTTGGAAGCTTGGCAACCCCTTTCCATGAAAGAGATTTTCGCCAGTCTCTGCTTAGGGCTACATCAACAGCAAACAAAGCATAGAGATAGAACTTGAAACTGCTTTATTGTGTCAAGTTTCAAAGAGCTAGCACAAACCGTGTTTGATTTAGAGTTCCAAATACATGTATCCCTATAGGAGAAAACAGATGGAAACCTAAAAATGAAAACGGTTACTGCAAACGAACGGTTTAACCTAGAAGAACGAAATTTGGTGAGCCAAGTGGTTTTGGTGTACTGATCATTACCTGAAAGAATCATCAAGATTGGGTGAAAAAATGTTTGCTGAGATTTCAGGCAACTCGTAGTTTTTTGGAAGCTTGGCAACCCCTTTCCATGAAAGTGATTTTTGCAAGTCTCTGCTTAGGGCTACAACAACAGCAAAGAAATCATAGAGATAGAACTTGAAACTGCTTTATTGTGTCAAGTTTCAAAGAGCTAGCACAAACCGTGTTTCATTTAGAGTTCCAAATATATGTATCCCTAGAGAAGAAAACAGAGTGAAACCTAAATATGAAAACGCTTACTGCCAACGAACGGTTTAACATAGAAGAACGAAATTTGGTGAGACAAGTGGTTTTGGTGTACTGATCATTACCTGAAAGAATCATCAAGATTGGGTGAAAAAATATTTGCTGAGATTTCAGGCAACTAGTAGTTTTTTGGAAGCTTGGCAACCCATTTCAATGAAAGTGATTTTCGCCAGTCTCCGCTTAGGGCTAAATCAACAGCAAACAAAGAATAGAGATAGAACTTGAAACTGCTTTATTGTGTCAAGTTTCAAAGAGCTAGCACAAACCGTGTGTGATTTAGAGTTCCAAATACATGTATCCCTGTAGGAGAAAACAGAGTGAAACCTAAAAATGAAAACGGTTACTGCAAACGAACGGTTTAACCTAGAAGAACGAAGCTTGGTGAGCCAAGTGGTTTTGGTGTACTGTTAATTACCTGTAAGAATCATCAAGATTGGGTGAAAAAATGTTTGCTGAGATTTAAGGCAACTCGTAGTTTTTTGGAAGCTTGGCAACCCCTTTCCATGAAAGTGATTTTCGCCAGTCTCTGCTTAGGGCTACATCAACAGCAAACAAAGCACAGAGATAGAACTTGAAACTGCTTTATTGTGTCAAGTTTCAAAGAGCTAGCACAAACCGTGTTTGATTTAGAGTTCCAAATACATGTATCCCTACAGGAGAATACAGACTGAAACTTAAAAATGAAAACGGTTACTGCAAACGAACGGTTTAACCTAGAAGAACGAAATTTGGTGAGCCAAGTGGTTTTTGTGTACTGATAATTACCTGAAAGAATCATCAAGATTGGGTGAAAAAATGTTTGCTGAGATTTCAGGCAACTCGTAGTTTTTTGGAAGCTTGGCAACCCCTTTCCATGAAAGTGATTTTCGCCACTCTCTGCTTAGGGCTACATCAACAGCAAACAAACCATAGAGATAGAACTTGAAACTGCTTTATTGTGTCAAGTTTCAAAGAGCTAGCCCAAACCGAGTTTGATTTAGAGTTCCAAATACATGTATCCCTATAGGAGAAAACAGAGTGAAACCTAAAAATGAAAACAGTTACTGCAATCGAACGGTGTAACCTAGAAGAACGAAATTTGGTGAGCCAAGTGGTTTTGTTGTACTGATCATTACCTGAAAGAATCATCAAGATTGGGTGAAAAAATGTTTGGTGACATTTCAGGCAACTCGTAGTTTTTTGGAAGCTTGGCAACCCCTTTCCATGAAAGTGATTTTCGCCAGTCGCTGCTTAGGGCTACATCAACAGCACACAAACCATAGAGATACAACTTGAAACTGCTTTATTCTGTCAACTTTCAAAGAGCTAGCACAAACCGTGTTTGATTTAGAGTTCCAAATACATGTATCCCTATAGGAGAAAACAGAGGGAAACCTAAAAATGAAAACGGTTACTGCAAACGAACGGTTTAACCTAGAAGAACGAAATTTGGTGAGCCAAGGGGTTTTGGTGTACTGATCATTACCTGAAAGAATCATCAAGATTGGGTGAAAAAATGTTTGCTGAGATTTCAGGAAAATCGTAGTTTTTTGGAAGCTTGGCAACCCCTTTCCATGAAAGTGATTTTTGCAAGTCTCTGCTTAGGGCTACATCAACAGCAAAGAAATCATAGAGATAGAACTTGAAACTTCTTTATTGTGTCAAGTTTCAAAGAGCTAGCACAAACCGTGTTTGATTTAGAGTTCCAAATATATGTATCCCTACAGAAGAAAACAGAGTGAAACCTAAAAATGAAAACGCTTACTGCAAACGAACGGTTTAACCTAGAAGAACGAAATTTGGTGAGCCAAGTGGTTTTGGTGTACTGATCATTACCTGAAAGAATCATCAAGATTGGGTGAAAAAATATTTGCTGAGATTTCAGGCAACTCGTAGTTTTTTGGAAGCTTGGCAACCCTTTCCATGAAAGTGATGTTCGCCAGTCTCTGCTTAGGGCTACATCAACAGCAAACAAAGCATAGAGATAGAACTTGAAACTGCTTTATTGTGTCAAGTTTCAAAGAGCTAGCCCAAACCGTGTTTGATTTAGAGTTCCAAATACATGTATCCCTATAGGAGAAAACAGAATGAAACCTAAAAATGAAAACAGTTACTGCAAACGAACGGTTTAACCTAGAAGAACGAAATTTGGTGAGCCAAGTGGTTTTGTTGTACTGATCATTACCTGAAAGAATCATCAAGATTGGGTGAAAAAATGTTTGCTGACATTTCAGGCAACTCGTAGTTTTTTGGAAGCTTGGCAACCCCTTTCCATTAAAGTGATTTTCGCCAGTTGCTGCTTAGGGCTACATCAACAGCACACAAACCATAGAGATAGAACTTGAAACTGCTTTATTGTGTCAAGTTTCAAATAGCTAGCACAAACCGTGTTTGATTTAGAGTTCCAAATACATGTATCCCTATAGGAGAAAACAGAGTTAAACCTAAAAATGGAAACGGTTAGTACAAACGAACTGTTTCACCTAGAAGAACGAAATTTGGTGAGCCAAGTGGTTTTGGTGTGCTGATCATTACCTGAAAGAATCATCAAGATTGGGTTAAAAATGTTTGCTGAGATTTCAGGCAACTCGTAGTTTTTTGGAAGCTTGGCAACCCCTTTCCATGAAAGGGATTTTAGCCAGTCTCTGCTTAGGGCTACATGAACAGCACACAAACCATAGAGATAGAACTTGAAACTTCTTTATTGTGTCAAGTTTCAAAGAGCTAGCACAAACCGTGTTTGATTTAGAGTTCCAAATACATGTATCCCTAAAGGAGAAAACAGAGTGAAACCTAAAAATGAAAACGGTTATTGGAAACGAACGGTTTAACCTAGAAGAACGAAATTTGGTGAGCCAAGTGGTTTTGGTGTACTGATCATTACCTGAAAGAATCATCAAGATTGGGTGAAAAAATGTTTGCTGAGATTTCAGGCAACTCGTAGTTTTTTGGAAGCTTGGCAACCCCTTTCCATGAAAGAGATTTTCGCCAGTATCTGCTTAGGGCTGCATCAACAGCAAACAAAGCATAGAGATAGAACTTGAAACTGCTTTATTGTGTCAATTTTCAAAGAGCTAGCACAAACCGTGTTTGATTTAGAGTTCCAAATACATGTATCCCTATAGGAGAAAACAGAGTGAAACCTGAAAATGAAAACGGTTACTGCAAACGAACGGTTTAACCTAGAAGAACGAAATTTGGTGAGCCAAGTAGTTTTGGTGTACTGATCATTACCTGAACGAATCATCAAGATTGGGTGAAAAAATGTTTGCTGAGATTTCAGGCAACTCGTAGTTTTTTGGAAGCTTGGCAACCCCTTTCCATGAAAGTGATTTTCGCCAGTCTCTGCTTAGGGCTACATCAACAACAAACAAACCATAGAGATAGAACTGGAAACTGCTTTATTGTGTCAAGTTTCAAAGAGCTAGCACAAACCGTGTTTGATTTAGAGTTCCAAATACATGTATCCCTATAGGAGAAAACAGAGTGAAACCTGAAAATGAAAACGGTTACTGCAAACGAACGGTTTAACCTAGAAGAACGAAATTTGGTGAGCCAAGTGGTTTTGGTGTACTGATCATTACCTGAAAGAATCATCAAGATTGGGTGAAAAAATGTTTGCTGAGATTTCAGGAAACTCGTAGTTTTTTGGAAGCTTGGCAACCCCTTTCCATGAAAGTGATTTTCGCCAGTCTCTGCTTAGGGCTACATCAACAGCAAACAAAGCATAGAGATAGAACTTGAAACTGCTTTATTGTGTCAAGTTTCAAAGAGCTAGCACAAACCGTGTTTGATTTAGAGTTCCAAATACATGTATCCCTACAGGAGAATACAGACTGAAACTTAAAATGAAAACGGTTACTGCAAACGAACGGTTTAACCTAGAAGAACGAAATTTGGTGAGCCAAGTGGTTTTGGTGTACTGATAATTACCTGAAAGAATCATCAAGATTGGGTGAAAAAATGTTTGCTGAGATTTCAGGCAACTCGTAGTTTTTTGGAAGCTTGGCAACCCCTTTCCATGAAAGTGATTTTCGCCACTCTCTGCTTAGGGCTACATCAACAGCAAACAAACCATAGAGATAGAACTTGAAACTGCTTTATTGTGTCAAGTTTCAAAGAGCTAGCCCAAACCGAGTTTGATTTAGAGTTCCAAATACATGTATCCCTATAGGAGAAAACAGAGTGAAACCTAAAAATGAAAACAGTTACTGCAATCGAACGGTGTAACCTAGAAGAACGAAATTTGGTGAGCCAAGTGGTTTTGTTGTACTGATCATTACCTGAAAGAATCATCAAGATTGGGTGAAAAAATGTTTGGTGACATTTCAGGCAACTCGTAGTTTTTTGAAGCTTGGCAACCCCTTTCCATGAAAGTGATTTTCGCCAGTCGCTGCTTAGGGCTACATCAACAGCACACAAACCATAGAGATACAACTTGAAACTGCTTTATTCTGTCAACTTTCAAAGAGCTAGCACAAACCGTGTTTGATTTAGAGTTCCAAATACATGTATCCCTATAGGAGAAAACAGAGGGAAACCTAAAAATGAAAACGGTTACTGCAAACGAACGGTTTAACCTAGAAGAACGAAATTTGGTGAGCCAAGGGGTTTTGGTGTACTGATCATTACCTGAAAGAATCATCAAGATTGGGTGAAAAATGTTTGCTGAGATTTCAGGAAAATCGTAGTTTTTTGGAAGCTTGGCAACCCCTTTCCATGAAAGTGATTTTTGCAAGTCTCTGCTTAGGGCTACATCAACAGCAAAGAAATCATAGAGATAGAACTTGAAACTGCTTTATTGTGTCAAGTTTCAAAGAGCTAGCACAAACCGTGTTTGATTTAGAGTTCCAAATATATGTATCCCTACAGAAGAAAACAGAGTGAAACCTAAAAATGAAAACGCTTACTGCAAACGAACGGTTTAACCTAGAAGAACGAAATTTGGTGAGCCAAGTGGTTTTGGTGTACTGATCATTACCTGAAAGAATCATCAAGATTGGGTGAAAAAATATTTGCTGAGATTTCAGGCAACTCGTAGTTTTTTGGAAGCTTGGCAACCCCTTTCCATGAAAGTGATGTTCGCCAGTCTCTGCTTAGGGCTACATCAACAGCAAACAAAGCATAGAGATAGAACTTGAAACTGCTTTATTGTGTCAAGTTTCAAAGAGCTAGCCCAAACCGTGTTTGATTTAGAGTTCCAAATACATGTATCCCTATAGGAGAAAACAGAATGAAACCTAAAAATGAAAACAGTTACTGCAAACGAACGGTTTAACCTAGAAGAACGAAATTTGGTGAGCCAAGTGGTTTTGTTGTACTGATCATTACCTGAAAGAATCATCAAGATTGGGTGAAAAAATGTTTGCTGACATTTCAGGCAACTCGTAGTTTTTTGGAAGCTTGGCAACCCCTTTCCATGAAAGTGATTTTCGCCAGTCTCTGCTTAGGGCTACATCAACAGCACACAAACCATAGAGATAGAACTTGAAACTGCTTTATTGTGTCAAGTTTCAAATAGCTAGCACAAACCGTGTTTGATTTAGAGTTCCAAATACATGTATCCCTATAGGAGAAAACAGAGTTAAACCTAAAAATGGAAACGGTTAGTACAAACGAACTGTTTCACCTAGAAGAACGAAATTTGGTGAGCCAAGTGGTTTTGGTGTGCTGATCATTACCTGAAAGAATCATCAAGATTGGGTTAAAAATGTTTGCTGAGATTTCAGGCAACTCGTAGTTTTTTGGAAGCTTGGCAACCCCTTTCCATGAAAGTGATTTTAGCCAGTCTCTGCTTAGGGCTACATGAACAGCACACAAACCATAGAGATAGAACTTGAAACTTCTTTATTGTGTCAAGTTTCAAAGAGCTAGCACAAACCGTGTTTGATTTAGAGTTCCAAATACATGTATCCCTATAGGAGAAAACAGAGTGAAACCTAAAAATGAAAACGGTTACTGCAAACGAACGGTTTAACCTAGAAGAACGAAATTTGGTGAGCCAAGTGGTTTTTGTGTACTGATCATTACCTGAAAGAATCATCAAGATTGGGTGACAAAATGTTTGCTAAGATTTCAGGCAACTCGTAGTTTTTTGGAAGCCTGGCAACCCCTTTCCATGAAAGTGATTTTCGCCAGTCTCTGCTTAGGGCTACATCAACAGCAAAGAAAGCATAGAGATAGAACCTGAAACTGCTTTATTGTGTCAAGTTTCAAAGAGCTAGCACAAACCGTGTTTGATTTAGAGTTCCAAATACATGTATCCCTATAGGAGAAAACAGAGTGAAACCTAAAAATGAAAATGGTTACTGCAAACGAACGGTTTAACCTAGAAGAACGAAATTTGGTGAGCCAAGTGGTTTTTGTGTACTGATCATTACATGAAAGAATCATCAAGATTGGGTGACAAAATGTTTGCTAAGATTTCAGGCAACTCGTAGTTTTTTGGAAGCCTGGCAACCCCTTTCCATGAAAGTGATTTTCGCCAGTCTCTGCTTAGGGCTACATCAACAGCAAAGAAAGCATAGAGATAGAACTTGAAACTGCTTTATTGTGTCAAGTTTCAAAGAGCTAGCACAAACCGTGTTTGATTTAGAGTTCCAAATACATGTATCCCTATAGGAGAAAATAGAGTGAAACCTAAAAATGAAAACGGTTACTGCAAACGAACGGTTTAAACTAGAAGAACGAAATTTGGTGAGCCAAGTGGTTTTGGTGTACTGATCATTACCTGAAAGAATCATCAAGATTGGGTGAAAAAATGTTTGCTGAGATTTCAGGCAACTCCTAGTTTTTTTGGTAGCTAGCAACCCCTTTCCATGAACGTGATTTTCGCCAGTCTCTGCTTAGGGCTACATCAACAGCAAACAAAGCATAGAGATAGAACTGGAAACTTCTTTATTTTGTCAAGTTTCAAAGAGCTATCACAAACCGTGTTTGATTTTGAGTTCCAAATACATGTATCCCTATAGGAGAAAACAGAGTGAAACCTAAAAATGAAAACGGTTACTGCAAAGGAACGGTTTAACCTAGAAGAACGAAATTTGGTGAGCCAAGTGGTTTTGGTGTACTGATCATTACCTGAAAGAATCATCAAGATTGGGTGAAAAAATGTTTGCTGAGATTTCAGGCAACTCGTAGTTTTTGGGAAGCTTGGCAACACCTTTACCTGAAAGTGATTTTCGCCAGTCTCTGCTTAGGGCTACATCAACAGCAAACAAGGATAGAGATAGAACTTGAAACTGCTTTATTGTGTCAAGTTTCAAAGAGCTAGCACAAACCGTGTTTGATTTAGAGTTCCAAATACATGTATCCCTATAGGAGAAAACAGAGTGAAACCTAAAAATGAAAACGGTTACTGCAAACGAACTGTTTAACCTATAAGAACGAAATTTGGTGAGCCAAGTGGTTTTTGTGTACTTATCATTACCTGAAAGAATCATCAAGATTGGGTGACAAAATGTTTGCTAAGATTTCAGGCAACTCGTAGTTTTTTGGAAGCTTGGCAACCCTTTTCCATGAAAGTGATTTTCGCCAGTCTCTGCTTAGGGCTACATCCACAGCAAAGAAAGCATAGAGATAGAACTTGAAACTGCTTTATTGTGTCAAGTTTCAAAGAGCTAGCACAAACCGTGTTTGATTTAGAGTTCCAAATACATGTATCCCTATAGGAGAAAACAGAGTGAAACCTAAAAATGAAAACGGTTACTGCAAATGAACGGTTTAACCTAGAAGAACGAAATTTGGTGAGCCAAGTGGTTTTGGTGTACTGATCATTACCTGAAAGAATCATCAAGATTGGGTGAAAAAATGTTGGCTGAGATTTTAGGCAACTCGTAGTTTTTTGGAAGCTTGGCAACCCCTTTCCATGAAAGTGATTTTCGCCAGTCTCTGCTTAGGGCTATATCAACAGCAAACAAACCATAGAGATGTAACTGGAAACTGCTTTATTGTGTCAAGTTTCAAAGAGCTAGCACAAACCGTGTTTGATTTAGAGTTTCAAATACATGTATCCCTATAGGAGAAAACAGAGTGAAACCTAAAAATGAAAACGGTTACTGCAATCGAACGGTTTAACCTAGAAGAACGAAATTTGGTGAGCCAAGTGGTTTTGGTGTACTGATCATTACCTGAAAGAATCATCAAGATTGGGTGAAAAAATGTTTGCTGAGATTTCAGGCAACTCGTAGTTTTTTGGAAGCTTGGCAACCCCTTTCCATGAAAGTGATTTTCGCCAGTCTCTGCTTAGGGCTACATCAACAGCAAACAAACCATAGAGATAGAACTTGAAACTGCTTTATTGTGTCAAGTTTCAAAGAGCTAGCACAAACCGTGTTTGATTTAGAGTTCCAAATACATGTATCCCTTTAGGAGAAAACAGAGTGAAACCTAAAAATGAAAACGGTTACTGCAAACGAAGGGTTTCACCTAGAAGAACGAAATTTGGTGTGCCAAGTGGTTTTGGTGTACTGATCATTACCTGAAAGAATCATCTAGATTCTGTGAAAAAATGTTTGCTGAGATCAGGCAACTCGTAGTTTTTTGGAAGCTTGGCAAACCCTTTCCATGAAAGGGATTTTCGCCAGTCTCTGCTTAGGGCTACATCAACAGCAAACAAAGCAAAGAGATAGAACTTGAAACTGCTTTATTGTGTCAAGTTTCAAAGAGCTAGCACAAACCTTGTTTTATTTAGAGTTCCAAATACATTTATCCCTATAGGAGAAAACAGAGTGAAACCTAAAAATGAAAACGATTACTGCAAACGAAGGGTTTAACCTAGAAGAACGAAATTTGGTGAGCCAAGTGGTTTTGGTGTACTGATCATTACCTGAAAGAATCATCAAGATTGGGTGAAAAAATGTTTGCTGAGATCAGGCAACTCG
The DNA here is from genome assembly GCF_052094955.1 of Ictidomys tridecemlineatus. Taxonomy (NCBI): domain Eukaryota; kingdom Metazoa; phylum Chordata; class Mammalia; order Rodentia; family Sciuridae; genus Ictidomys; species Ictidomys tridecemlineatus. The sequence continues at coordinate 28,384 of NW_027521699.1, forward strand.
TAGTTTTTTGGAAGTTTGGCAAACCCTTTCCATGAAAGGGATTTTCGCCAGTCTCTGCTTAGGGCTACATCAACAGCAAACAAAGCAAAGAGATAGAACTTGAAACTGCTTTATTGTGTCAAGTTTCAAAGAGCTAGCACAAACCTTGTTTTATTTAGAGTTCCAAATACATGTATCCCTATAGGAGAAAACAGAGTGAAACGTAAAAATGAAAACAGTTACTGCAAACGAACGGTTTAACCTAGAAGAACGAAATTTGGTGAGCCAAGTGGTTTTTGTGTACTGATCATTACCTGAAAGAATCATCAAGATTGGGTGAAAAAATGTTTGCTGAGATTTCAGGAAACTCGTAGTTTTTTGGAAGCTTGGCAACCCCTTTCCATGAAAGTGATTTTCGCCAGTCTCTGCTTAGGGCTACATCAACAGCAAACAAAGCATAGAGATAGAACTTGAAACTGCTTTATTGTGTCAAGTTTCAAAGAGCTAGCCCAAACCGTGTTTGATTTAGAGTTCCAAATACATGTATCCCTATAGGAGAAAACAGAGTGAAACCTAAAAATGAAAACAGTTACTGCAAACGAACGGTTTAACCTAGAAGAACGAAATTTGGTGAGCCAAGTGGTTTTGTTGTACTGATCATTACCTGAAAGAATCATCAAGATTGGGTGAAAAAATGTTTGCTGACATTTCAGGCAACTCGTAGTTTTTTGGAAGCTTGGCAACCCCTTTCCATTAAAGTGATTTTCGCCAGTTGCTGCTTAGGGCTACATCAACAGCACACAAACCATAGAGATAGAACTTGAAACTGCTTTATTGTGTCAAGTTTCAAATAGCTAGCACAAACCGTGTTTGATTTAGAGTTCCAAATACATGTATCCCTATAGGAGAAAACAGAGTGAAACCTAAAAATGGAAACGGTTACTATAAACGAACTGTTTCACCTAGAAGAACGAAATTTGGTGAGCCAAGTGGTTTTGGTGTACTGATCATTACCTGAAAGAATCATCAAGATTGGGTTAAAAATGTTTGCTGAGATTTCAGGCAACTCGTAGTTTTTTGGAAGCTTGGCAACCCCTTTCCATGAAAGAGATTTTCGCCAGTATCTGCTTAGGGCTGCATCAACAGCAAACAAAGCATAGAGATAGAACTTGAAACTGCTTTATTGTGTCAATTTTCAAAGAGCTAGCACAAACCGTGTTTGATTTAGAGTTCCAAATACATGTATCGCTATAGGAGAAAACAGAGTGAAACCTGAAAATGAAAACGGTTACTGCAAACGAACGGTTTAACCTAGAAGAACGAAATTTGGTGAGCCAAGTAGTTTTGGTGTACTGATCATTACCTGAACGAATCATCAAGAATGGGTGAAAAAATGTTTGCTGAGATTTCAGGCAACTCGTAGTTTTTTGGAAGCTTGGCAACCCCTTTCCATGAAAGTGATTTTCGCCAGTCTCTGCTTAGGGCTACATCAACAACAAACAAACCATAGAGATAGAACTGGAAACTGCTTTATTGTGTCAAGTTTCAAAGAGCTAGCACAAACCGTGTTTGATTTAGAGTTCCAAATACATGTATCCCTATAGGAGAAAACAGAGTGAAACCTGAAAATGAAAACGGTTACTGCAAACGAACGGTTTAACCTAGAAGAACGAAATTTGGTGAGCCAAGTGGTTTTGGTGTACTGATCATTACCTGAAAGAATCATCAAGATTGGGTGAAAAAATGTTTGCTGAGATTTCAGGCAACTCGTAGTTTTTTGGAAGCTTGGCAACCCCTTTCCATGAAAGTGATTTTCGCCAGTCTCTGCTTAGGGCTACATCAACAACAAACAAACCATAGAGATAGAACTGGAAACTGCTTTATTGTGTCAAGTTTCAAAGAGCTATCACAATCCGTGTTTGATTTAGAGTTCCAAATACATGTATCCCTATAGGAGAAAACAGAGTGAAACCTAAAAATGAAAACAGTTATTGCAAACGAATGGTTTAACCTAGAAGAACGAAATTTGGCGAGCCAAGTGGTTTTGGTGTACTGATCATTACCTGAAAGAATCATCAAGATTGGGTGAAATAATGTTTGCTGAGATTTCAGGTAACTCCTAGTTTTTGGGAAGCTTGGCAACCCCTTTCCATGAAAGTGATTTTCGCCAGTCTCTGCTTAGGGCTACATCAACAGCAAATAAGGATAGAGATAGAACTTGAAACTGCTTTATTGTGTCAAGTTTCAAAGAGCTAGCACAAACCGTGTTTGATTTAGAGTTCCAAATACATGTATCCCTATAGGAGAAAACAGAGTGAAACCTAAAAATGAAAACGGTTACTGCAAACGAACGGTTTAACCTAGAAGAACGAAATTTGGTCAGCCAAGTGGTTTTGGTGTACTGATCATTACCTGAAAGAATCATCAAGATTGGGTGAAAAAATGTTGGCTGAGATTTCAGGCAACTCGTAGATTTTTGGAAGCTTGGCAACCCCTTTCCATGAAAGTGATTTTCGCCAGTCTCTGCTTAGGGCTACATCAACAGCAAATAAGGATAGAGATAGAACTTGAAACTGCTTTATTGTGTCAAGTTTCAAAGAGCTAGCACAAACCGTGTTTGATTTAGAGTTCCAAATACATGTATCCCTATAGGAGAAAACAGAGTGAAACCTAAAAATGAAAACGGTTACTGCAAATGAACGGTTTAAACTAGAAGAACGAAATTTGGTGAGCCAAGTGGTTTTTGTGTACTGATCATTACCTGAAAGAATCATCAAGATTGGGTGACAAAATGTTTGCTAAGATTTCAGGCAACTCGTAGTTTTTTGGAAGCCTGGCAACCCCTTTCCATGAAAGTGATTTTCGCCAGTCTCTGCTTAGGGCTACATCAACAGCAAAGAAAGCATAGAGATAGAACCTGAAACTGCTTTATTGTGTCAAGTTTCAAAGAGCTAGCACAAACCGTGTTTGATTTAGAGTTCCAAATACATGTATCCCTATAGGAGAAAACAGAGTGAAACCTAAAAATGAAAACGGTTACTGCAAACGAACGGTTTAACCTAGAAGAACGAAATTTGGTGAGCCAAGTGGTTTTTGTGTACTGATCATTACATGAAAGAATCATCAAGATTGGGTGACAAAATGTTTGCTAAGATTTCAGGCAACTCGTAGTTTTTTGGAAGCCTGGCAACCCCTTTCCATGAAAGTGATTTTCGCCAGTCTCTGCTTAGGGCTACATCAACAGGAAAGAAAGCATAGAGATAGAACTTGAAACTGCTTTATTGTGTCAAGTTTCAAAGAGCTAGCACAAACCGTGTTTGATTTAGAGTTCCAAATACATGTATCCCTATAGGAGAAAATAGAGTGAAACCTAAAAATGAAAACGGTTACTGCAAACGAACGGTTTAAACTAGAAGAACGAAATTTGGTGAGCCAAGTGGTTTTGGTGTACTGATCATTACCTGAAAGAATCATCAAGATTGGGTGAAAAAATGTTTGCTGAGATTTCAGGCAACTCCTAGTTCTTTTGGTAGCTAGCAACCCCTTTCCATGAACGTGATTTTCGCCAGTCTCTGCTTAGGGCTACATCAACAGCAAACAAAGCATAGAGATAGAACTTGAAACTGCTTTATTGTGTCAATTTTCAAAGAGCTAGCACCTACCGTATTTGATTTAGAGTTCCAAATATATGTATCCCTATAGAAGAAAACAGAGTGAAACCTAAAAATGAAAACGGTCACTGCAAACGAACGGTTTAACCTAGAAGAACTAAATTTGGTGAGCCAAGTGGATTTTCTGTACTGATCATTACCTGAAAGAATCATCAAGATTGGGTGAGAAAATTTTTGCTGAGATTTCAGGAAACTCGTAGTTTTTTGGAAGCTTGGCAACCCCTTTCCATGAAAGTGATTTTCGCCAGTCTCTGCTTAGGGCTACATCAACAGCAAACAAAGCATAGAGATAGAACTTGAAACTGCTTTATTGTGTCAAGTTTCAAAGAGCTAGCCCAAACCGTGTTTGATTTAGAGTTCCAAATACATGTATCCCTATAGGAGAAAACAGAGTGAAACCTAAAAATGAAAACAGTTACTGCAAACGAACGGTTTAACCTAGAAGAACGAAATTTGGTGAGCCAAGTGGTTTTGTTGTACTGATCATTACCTGAAAGAATCATCAAGATTGGGTGAAAAAATGTTTGCTGACATTTCAGGCAACTCGTAGTTTTTTGGAAGCTTGGCAACCCCTTTCCATTAAAGTGATTTTCGCCAGTTGCTGCTTAGGGCTACATCAACAGCACACAAACCATAGAGATAGAACTTGAAACTGCTTTATTGTGTCAAGTTTCAAATAGCTAGCACAAACCGTGTTTGATTTAGAGTTCCAAATACATGTATCCCTATAGGAGAAAACAGAGTGAAACCTAAAAATGGAAACGGTTACTACAAACGAACTGTTTCACCTAGAAGAACGAAATTTGGTGAGCCAAGTGGTTTTGGTGTACTGATCATTACCTGAAAGAATCATCAAGATTGGGTTAAAAATGTTTGCTGAGATTTCAGGCAACTCGTAGTTTTTTGGAAGCTTGGCAACCCCTTTCCATGAAAGTGATTTTAGCCAGTCTCTGCTTAGGGCTACATGAACAGCACACAAACCATAGAGATAGAACTTGAAACTGCTTTATTGTGTCAAGTTTCAAAGAGCTAGCACAAACCGTGTTTGATTTAGAGTTCCAAATACATGTATCCCTAAAGTAGAAAACAGAGTGAAACCTAAAAATGAAAACGGTTACTGGAAACGAACGGTTTAACCTAGAAGAACGAAATTTGGTGAGCCAAGTGGTTTTGGTGTACTGATCATTACCTGAAAGAATCATCAAGATTGGGTGAAAAAATGTTTGCTGAGATTTCAGGCAACTCGTAGTTTTTTGGAAGCTTGGCAACCCCTTTCCATGAAAGAGATTTTCGCCAGTATCTGCTTAGGGCTGCATCAACAGCAAACAAAGCATAGAGATAGAACTTGAAACTGCTTTATTGTGTCAATTTTCAAAGAGCTAGCACAAACCGTGTTTGATTTAGAGTTCCAAATACATGTATCCCTATAGGAGAAAACAGAGTGAAACCTGAAAATGAAAACGGTTACTGCAAACGAACGGTTTAACCTAGAAGAACGAAATTTGGTGAGCCAAGTAGTTTTGGTGTACTGATCATTACCTGAACGAATCATCAAGAATGGGTGAAAAAATGTTTGCTGAGATTTCAGGCAACTCGTAGTTTTTTGGAAGCTTGGCAACCCCTTTCCATGAAAGTGATTTTCGCCAGTCTCTGCTTAGGGCTACATCAACAACAAACAAACCATAGAGATAGAACTGGAAACTGCTTTATTGTGTCAAGTTTCAAAGAGCTAGCACAAACCGTGTTTGATTTAGAGTTCCAAATACATGTATCCCTATAGGAGAAAACAGAGTGAAACCTGAAAATGAAAACGGTTACTGCAAACGAACGGTTTAACCTAGAAGAACGAAATTTGGTGAGCCAAGTGGTTTTGGTGTACTGATCATTACCTGAAAGAATCATCAAGATTGGGTGAAAAAATGTTTGCTGAGATTTCAGGCAACTCGTAGTTTTTTGGAAGCTTGGCAACCCCTTTCCATGAAAGAGATTTTCGCCAGTATCTGCTTAGGGCTGCATCAACAGCAAACAAAGCATAGAGATAGAACTTGAAACTGCTTTATTGTGTCAATTTTCAAAGAGCTAGCACAAACCGTGTTTGATTTAGAGTTCCAAATACATGTATCCCTATAGGAGAAAACAGAGTGAAACCTGAAAATGAAAACGGTTACTGCAAACGAACGGTTTAACCTAGAAGAACGAAATTTGGTGAGCCAAGTAGTTTTGGTGTACTGATCATTACCTGAACGAATCATCAAGAATGGGTGAAAAAATGTTTGCTGAGATTTCAGGCAACTCGTAGTTTTTTGGAAGCTTGGCAACCCCTTTCCATGAAAGTGATTTTCGCCAGTCTCTGCTTAGGGCTACATCAACAACAAACAAACCATAGAGATAGAACTGGAAACTGCTTTATTGTGTCAAGTTTCAAAGAGCTAGCACAAACCGTGTTTGATTTAGAGTTCCAAATACATGTATCCCTATAGGAGAAAACAGAGTGAAACCTGAAAATGAAAACGGTTACTGCAAACGAACGGTTTAACCTAGAAGAACGAAATTTGGTGAGCCAAGTGGTTTTGGTGTACTGATCATTACCTGAAAGAATCATCAAGATTGGGTGAAAAAATGTTTGCTGAGATTTCAGGCAACTCGTAGTTTTTTGGAAGCTTGGCAACCCCTTTCCATGAAAGTGATTTTCGCCAGTCTCTGCTTAGGGCTACATCAACAACAAACAAACCATAGAGATAGAACTGGAAACTGCTTTATTGTGTCAAGTTTCAAAGAGCTATCACAATCCGTGTTTGATTTAGAGTTCCAAATACATGTATCCCTATAGGAGAAAACAGAGTGAAACCTAAAAATGAAAACAGTTATTGCAAACGAATGGTTTAACCTAGAAGAACGAAATTTGGTTAGCCAAGTGGTTTTGGTGTACTGATCATTACCTGAAAGAATCATCAAGATTGGGTGAAATAATGTTTGCTGAGATTTCAGGTAACTCCTAGTTTTTGGGAAGCTTGGCAACCCCTTTCCATGAAAGTGATTTTCGCCAGTCTCTGCTTAGGGCTACATCAACAGCAAATAAGGATAGAGATAGAACTTGAAACTGCTTTATTGTGTCAAGTTTCAAAGAGCTAGCACAAACCGTGTTTGATTTAGAGTTCCAAATACATGTATCCCTATAGGAGAAAACAGAGTGAAACCTAAAAATGAAAACGGTTACTGCAAACGAACGGTTCAACCTAGAAGAACGAAATTTGGTGAGCCAAGTGGTTTTTGTGTACTGATCATTACCTGAAAGAATCATCAAGATTGGGTGACAAAATGTTTGCTAAGATTTCAGGCAACTCGTAGTTTTTTGGAAGCCTGGCAACCCCTTTCCATGAAAGTGATTTTCGCCAGTCTCTGCTTAGGGCTACATCAACAGCAAAGAAAGCATAGAGATAGAACCTGAAACTGCTTTATTGTGTCAAGTTTCAAAGAGCTAGCACAAACCGTGTTTGATTTAGAGTTCCAAATACATGTATCCCTATAGGAGAAAACAGAGTGAAACCTAAAAATGAAAACGGTTACTGCAAACGAACGGTTTAACCTAGAAGAACGAAATTTGGTGAGCCAAGGGGTTTTTGTGTACTGATCATTACCTGAAAGAATCATCAAGATTGGGTGACAAAATGTTTGCTAAGATTTCAGGCAACTCGTAGTTTTTTGGAAGCCTGGCAACCCCTTTCCATGAAAGTGATTTTCGCCAGTCTCTGCTTAGGGCTACATCAACAGCAAAGAAAGCATAGAGATAGAACTTGAAACTGCTTTATTGTGTCAAGTTTCAAAGAGCTAGCACAAACCGTGTTTGATTTAGAGTTCCAAATACATGTATCCCTATAGGAGAAAACAGAGTGAAACCTAAAAATGAAAACGGTTACTGCAAACGAACGGTTTAACCTAGAAGAACGAAATTTGGTGAGCCAAGTGGTTTTGGTGTACTGATCATTACCTGAAAGAATCATCAAGATTGGGTGAAAAATGTTGGCTGAGATTTCAGGCAACTCGTAGATTTTTGGAAGCTTGGCAACCCCTTTCCATGAAAGTGATTTTCGCCAGTCTCTGCTTAGGGCTACATCAACAGCAAACAAAGAATAGAGATAGAACTTGAAACTGCTTTATTGTGTCAAGTTTCAAAGAGCTAGCAAAAACCGTGTTTGATTTAGAGTTCCAAATACATGTATCCCTATAGGAGAAAACAGAGTGAAACCTAAAAATGAAAACGGTTACTGCAAACGAACGGTGTAACCTAGAAGAATGAAATTTGGTGAGCCAAGTGGTTTTGGTGTACTGATCATTACCTGAAAGAATCATCAAGATTGGGTGAAAAAATGTTTGCTGAGATTTCAGGCAACTCGTAGTTTTTTGGAAGCTTGGCAACCCCTTTCCATGAAAGTGATTTTCGCCAGTCTCTGCTTAGGGATACATCAACAGCAAACAAAGCATAGAGATAGAACTTGAAACTGCTTTATTGTGTCAAGTTTCAAAGAGCTAGCACAAACCGTGTTTGATTTAGAGTTCCAAATACATGTATCCCTATAGGAGAAAACAAAGGGAAACCTAAAAATGAAAACGGTTACTGCAAACGAACGGTTTAACCTAGAAGAAGGAAATTTGGTGAGCCAAGTGGTTTTGGTGTACTGATCATTACCTGAAAGAATCATCAAGATTGGGAGAAAAAATGTTTGCTGAGATTTCAGGCAACTCGTAGTTTTTTGGAAGCTTGGCAACCCCTTTCCATTAAAGTTCGCCAGTCTCTACTTAGGGCTACATCAACAGCAAACAAAGCATAGAGATAGAACGTGAAACTGCTTTGTTTTGTCAAGTTTCAAAGAGCTAGCACAAACCGTGTTTGATTTAGAGTTCCAAATACATGTATCCCTATAGGAGAAAACAGAGTGAAACATAAAAATGAAAACGGTTACTGCAAACGAACGGTGTAACCTAGAAGAACGAAATTTGGTGAGCCAAGTGGTTTTGGTGTACTGATCATTACCTGAAAGAATCATCAAGATTGGGTGAAAAAATGTCTGCTGAGATTTCAGGCAACTCGAAGTTTTTTGGAATCTTGGCAACCCCTTTCCATGAAAGTGATTTTCGCCAGTCTCTGCTTAGGGCTACATCAACAGCAAACAAAGCATAGAGATAGAACTTGAAACTGCTTTATTGTGTCAAGTTTCAAAGAGCTAGCACAAACCGTGTTTGTTTTAGAGTTCTAAATACATGTATCCCTATACGAGAAAACAGAGTGAAACCTAAAAATGAAAACGGTTACTGCAAACAAACGGTTTAACCTAGAAGAACGAAATTTGGTGAATCAAGTGGTTTTTGTGTACTGATCATTACCTGAAAGAATCATCAAGATTGGGTGAAAAAATGTTTGCTGAGATTTCAGGAAACACGTAGTTTTTTGGAAGCTTGGCAATCCTTTCCATGAAAGTGATTTACGCCAGTCTCTGCTTAGGGCTACATCAACAGCAAACAAACCATAGAGATAGAACTTGAAACTGCTTTATTGTGTCAAGTTTCAAAGAGCTAGCACAAACCGTGTTTGATTAGAGTTCCAAATACATGTATCGCTATAGGAGAAAACAGAGTGAAACCTAAAAATGAAAACGGTTACTGCAAACGAACGGTTTAACCTAGAAGAACGAAATTTGGTGAGCCAAGTGGTTTTGGTGTACTGATCATTACCTGAAAGAATCATCAAGATTGGGTGAAAAAATGTTTGCTGAGATTTCAGACAACTCGTAGTTTTTTGGAAGCTTGGCAACCCCTTTCCATTAAAGTTCACCAGTCTCTACTTAGGGCTACATCAACAGCAAACAAAGCATAGAGATAGAACGTGAAACTGCTTTGTTGTGTCAAGTTTCAAAGAGCTAGCACAAACCGTGTTTGATTTAGAGTTCCAAATACATGTATCCCTATAGGAGAAAACAGAGTGAAACATAAAAATGAAAACGGTTACTGCAAACGAACGGTGTAACCTAGAAGAACGAAATTTGGTGAGCCAAGTGGTTTTGGTGTACTGATCATTACCTGAATGAATCATCAAGATTGGGTGAAAAAATGTCTGCTGAGATTTCAGGCAACTCGAAGTTTTTTGGAATCTTGGCAACCCCTTTCCATGAAAGTGATTTTCGCCAGTCTCTGCTTAGGGCTACATCAACAGCAAACAAAGAATAGAGATAGAACTTGAAACTGCTTTATTGTGTCAAGTTTCAAAGATCTAGCACAAACCGTGTTTGTTTTAAAGTTCTAAATACATGTATCCCTATACGAGAAAACAGAGTGAAACCTAAAAATGAAAACGGTTACTGCAAACAAACGGTTTAACCTAGAAGAACGAAATTTGGTGAATCAAGTGGTTTTTGTGTACTGATCATTACCTGAAAGAATCATCAAGATTGGGAGAAAAAATGTTTGCTGAGATTTCAGGAAACACGTAGTTTTTTGGAAGCTTGGCAATCCTTTCCATGAAAGTGATTTACGCCAGTCTCTGCTTAGGGCTACATCAACAGCAAACAAAGCATAGAGATAGAACTTGAAACTGCTTTATTGTGTCAAGTTTCAAAGAGCTAGCACAAACCGTGTTTGATTAGAGTTCCAAATACATGTATCGCTATAGGAGAAAACAGAGTGAAACCTAAAAATGAAAACGGTTACTGCAAACGAACGGTTTAACCTAGAAGAACGAAATTTGGTGAGCCAAGTGGTTTTGGTGTACTGATCATTACCTGAAAGAATCATCAAGATTGGGTGAAAAAATGTTGGCTGAGATTTCAGGCAACTCGTAGATTTTTGGAAGCTTGGCAACCCCTTTCCATGAAAGTGATTTTCGCCAGTCTCTGCTTAGGGCTACATCAACAGCAAAGAAACCATAGAGATAGAACTTGAAACTGCTTTATTGTGTCAAGTTTCAAAGAGCTAGCAAAAACCGTGTTTGATTTAGAGTTCCAAATACATGTATCCCTATAGGAGAAAACAGAGTGAAACCTAAAATGAAAACGGTTACTGCAAACGAACGGTGTAACCTAGAAGAATGAAATTTGGTGAGCCAAGTGGTTTTGGTGTACTGATCATTACCTGAAAGAATCATCAAGATTGGGTGAAAAAATGTTTGCTGAGATTTCTGGCAACTCGTAGTTTTTTGGAAGCTTGGCAACCCCTTTCCATGAAAGTGATTTTCGCCAGTCTCTGCTTAGGGATACATCAACAGCAAACAAAGCATAGAGATAGAACTTGAAACTGCTTTATTGTGTCAAGTTTCAAAGAGCTAGCACAAACCGTGTTTGATTTAGAGTTCCAAATACATGTATCCCTATAGGAGAAAACAAAGGGAAACCTAAAAATGAAAACGGTTACTGCAAACGAACGGTTTAACCTAGAAGAAGGAAATTTGGTGAGCCAAGTGGTTTTGGTGTACTGATCATTACCTGAAAGAATCATCAAGATTGGGAGAAAAAATGTTTGCTGAGATTTCAGGCAACTCGTAGTTTTTTGGAAGCTTGGCAACCCCTTTCCATTAAAGTTCGCCAGTCTCTACTTAGGGCTACATCAACAGCAAACAAAGCATAGAGACAGAACGTGAAACTGCTTTGTTTTGTCAAGTTTCAAAGAGCTAGCACAAACCGTGTTTGATTTAGAGTTCCAAATACATGTATCCCTATAGGAGAAAACAGAGTGAAACATAAAAATGAAAACGGTTACTGCAAACGAACGGTTTAACCTAGAAGAACGAAATTTGGTGAGCCAAGTGGTTTTGGTGTACTGATCATTACCTGAAAGAAACAATACAATTGGGTGAAAAAATGTTTGCTGAGATTTCAGGCAACTCGTAGTTTTTTGGAATCTTGGCAACCCCTTTCCATGAAAGTGATTTTTGCCAGTCTCTGTTTAGGGCTACATCAACAGCAAACAAAGCATAGAGATAGAACTTGAAACTGCTTTATTGTGTCAAGTTTCAAAGAGCTAGCACAAACCGTGTTTGATTTAGAGTTCCAAATACATGTATCCCTATAGGAGAAAACAGAGTGAAACCTAAAAATGAAAACGGTTACTGCAAACGAACGGTGTAACTTCGAAGAATGAAATTTGGTGAGCCAAGTGGTTTTGGTGTACTGATCATTACCTGAAAGAATCATCAAGATTGGGTGAAAAAATGTTTGCTGAGATTTCAGGCAACTCGTAGTTTTTTGGAAGCTTGGCAACCCCTTTCCATGAAAGTGATGTTCGCCAGTCTCTGCTTAGGGCTACATCAACAGCAAACAATCCATAGAGAGAGAACTTGAAACTGCTTTATTTTGTTAAGTTTCAAAGAGCTAGCACAAACCGTGTTTGATTTAGAGTTCCAAATACATGTATCCTTATAAGAGAAAACAAAGGGAAACCTAAAAATGAAAACGGTTACTGCAAACGAACGGTTTAACCTAGAAGAACGAAATTTGGTGAGCCAAGTGGTTTTGGTGTACTGATCATTACCTGAAAGAATTATCAAGATTGGGTGAAAAAATGTTTGCTGAGATTTCAGACAACTCGTAGTTTTTTGGAAGCTTGGCAATCCCTTTCCATGAAAAAGATTTTCGCCAGTCTCTGCTTAGGGCTACATCAACAGCAAACAAACCATAGAGATAGAACTTGAGACTGCTTTATTGTGTCAAGTTTCAAAGAGCTAGCACAAACCGTGTTTGATTTAGAGTTCCAAATACATGTATCCCTATAGGAGAAAACAAAGTGAAACCTAAAAATGAAAACGGTTACTGCAAAGGAACGGTGTAACCTAAAAGAACGAAATTTGGTGAGCCAAGTGGTTTTGGTGTACTGATCATTACCTGAAAGAATCATCAAGATTGGGTGAAAAAATGTTTGCTGAGATTTCAGGCAACTCGTAGTTTTTTGGAAGCTTGGCAACCCCTTTCCATGAAAGTGATTTTCGCCAGTCTCTGCTTAGGGCTACATCAACAGCAAACAATCCATAGAGAGAGAACTTGAAACTGCTTTATTTTGTCAAGTTTCAAAGAGCTAGCACAAACCGTGTTTGATTTAGAGTTCCAAATACATGTATCCCTATAGTAGAAAACAAAGGGAAACCTAAAAATGAAAACGGTTACTGCAAACGAACGGTGTAACCTAGAAGAACGAAATTTGGTGAGCCAAGTGGTTTTGGTGTACTGATCATTACCTGAGAGAATCATCAAGATTGGGTGAAAAAATGTTTGCTGAGATTTCAGGCAACTCGTAGTTTTTTGGAAGCTTGGCAACCCATTTCCATGAAAGTGATTTTCGCCAGTCTCTGCTTAGGGCTACATCAACAGCAAACAAAGCATAGAGATAGAACCTTAATCTGCTTTATTGTGTCAAGTTTCAAAGAGCTAGCACAAACCGTGTTTGATTTAGAGTTCCAAATACATGTATCCCTATAGGAGAAAACAGAGTGAAACCTAAAAATGAAAACGGTTACTGCAAATGAACGGTTTAAACTAGAAGAACGAAATTTGGTCAGCCAAGTGGTTTTGGTGTACTGATCATTACCTGAAAGAATCATCAAGATTGGGTGAAAAAAAGTTGGCTGAGATTTCAGGCAACTCGTAGTATTTTGAAAGCTTGGCAACCCCTTTCCATGAAAGTGATTTTCTCCTGTCTCTGCTTAGGGCTACATCAACAGCAAACAAAGCATAGAGATAGAATTTGAAACTGCTTTATTGTGTCAAGTTTCAAAGAGCTAGCACAAACCGTGTTTGATTTAGAGTTCCAAATACATGTATCCCTATAGGAGAAAACAGAGTGAAACCTAAAAATGAAAACGGTTACTGCAAATGAACGGTTTAACCTAGAAGAACGAAATTTGGTGACCCAAGAGGTTTTGGTGTACTGATCATTACCTGAAAGAATCATCAAGATTGGGTGAAAAAATGTTTGCTGAGATTTCAGGCAACTCGTAGTTTTTTGGAAGCTTGGCAACCCCTTTCCATGAAAGTGATTTTCGCCAGTCTCTGCTTAGGGATACATCAACAGAAAACAAAGCATAGAGATAGAACTTGAAACTGCTTTATTGTGTCAAGTTTCAAAGAGCTAGCACAAACCGTGTTTGATTTAGAGTTCCAAATACATGTATCCCTATAGGAGAAAACAGAGTGAAACCTAAAAATGAAAACGGTGACTGCAAACGAACGGTGTAACCTAGAAGAACGAAATTTGGTGAGCCAAGTGGATTTGGTGTACTGATCATTACCTGAAAGAATCATCAAGATTGGGTGAAAAAATGTTTGCTGAGATTTCAGGCAACTCGTAGTTTTTTGGAAGCTTGGCAACCCCTTTCCATAAAAGTTCGCCAGTCTCTACTTAGGGCTACATCAACAGCAAACAAAGCATAGAGACAGAACTTGAAACTGCTTTATTGTGTCAAGTTTCAAAGAGCTAGCACAAACCGTGTTTGATTTAGAGTTCCAAATACATGTATCCCTATAGGAGAAAACAGAGTGAAACCTAAAAATGAAAACGGTTACTGCAAACGAACGGTTTAACCTAGAAGAACGAAATTTGGTGAGCCAAGTGGTTTTGGTGTACTGATCATTACCTGAAAGAAACAATACAATTGGGTGAAAAAATGTTTGCTGAGATTTCAGGCATCTCGTAGTTTTTTGGAATCTTGGCAACCCCTTTCCATGAAAGTGATTTTTGCCAGTCTCTGTTTAGGGCTACATCAACAGCAAACAAAGCATAGAGATAGAACTTGAAACTGCTTTATTGTGTCAAGTTTCAAAGAGCTAGCACAAACCGTGTTTGATTTAGAGTTCCAAATACATGTATCCCTATAGGAGAAAACAGAGTGAAACCTAAAAATGAAAACGGTTACTGCAAACGAACGGTTTAACCTCGAAGAATGAAATTTGGTGAGCCAAGTGGTTTTGGTGTACTGATCATTACCTGAAAGAATCATCAAGATTGGGTGAAAAAATGTTTGCTGAGATTTCAGGCAACTCGTAGTTTTTTGGAAGCTTGGCAACCCCTTTCCATGAAAGTGATTTTCGCCAGTCTCTGCTTAGGGCTACATCAACAGCAAACAAAGCATAGAGATAGAACCTTAATCTGCTTTATTGTGTCAAGTTTCAAAGAGCTAGCACAAACCGTGTTTGATTTAGAGTTCCAAATACATGTATCCCTATAGGAGAAAACAGAGTGAAACCTAAAAATGTAAACGGTTACTGCAAACGAACAGATTAATCTAAAAGAACGAAATTTGGTGAGCCAAGAGGTTTTGGAGTACTGATCATTACCTGAAGGAATCATCAAAATTGGGTGAAAAAAAGTTTGCTGAGATTTCAGGCAACTCGTAGTTTTTTGGAAGCTTGGCAACCCCTTTCCATGAAAGTGATTTTGCCAGTCTCTGCTTAGGGCTACATCAACAGCAAACAAAGCATAGAGATAGAACTTTAAACTGCTTTATTGTGTCAAGTTTCAAAGAGCTAGCACAAACCGTGTTTGATTTAGAGTTCCAAATACATGTATCCCTATAGGAGAAAACAGAGTGAAACCTAAAAATGAAAACGGTTACTGCAAACGAACGGTTTAACCTAGAAGAACGAAATTTGGTGAGCCAAGTGGTTTTGGTGTACTGATCATTACCTGAAAGAATCATCAAGATTGGGTGAAAAAATGTTGGCTGAGATTTCAGGCAACTCGTAGTTTTTTGGAAGCTTGGCAACCCCTTTCCATGAAAGTGATTTTCGCCAGTCTCTGCTTAGGGCTACATCAACAGCAAACAAAGCATAGAGATAGAACCTTAATCTGCTTTATTGTGTCAAGTTTCAAAGAGCTAGCACAAACCTTGTTTGATTTAGAGTTCCAAATACATGTAAGCCTATAGAAGAAAACAGAGTGAAACCTAAAAATGAAAACGGTTTCTGCAAATGAACGGTTTAACCTAGAAGAACGAAATTTGGTCAGCCAAGTGGTTTTGGTGTACTGATCATTACCTGAAAGAATCATCAAGATTGGGTGAAAAAAAGTTGGCTGAGATTTCAGGCAACTCGTAGTATTTTGAAAGCTTGGCAACCCCTTTCCATGAAAGTGATTTTCGCCTGTCGCTGCTTAGGGCTACATCAACAGCAAACAAAGCATAGAGATAGAATTTGAAACTGCTTTATTGTGTCAAGTTTCAAAGAGCTAGCACAAACCGTGTTTGATTTAGAGTTCCAAATACATGTATCCCTATAGGAGAAAACAGAGTGAAACCTAAAAATGAAAAAGGTTACTGCAAATGAACGGTTTAACCTAGAAGAACGAAATTTGGTGAGCCAAGAGGTTTTGGTGTACTGATCATTACCTGAGAGAATCATCAAGATTGGGTGAAAAAATGTTTGCTGAGATTTCAGGCAACTCGTAGTTTTTTGGAAGCTTGGCAACCCCTTTCCATGAAAGTGATTTTCGCCAGTCTCTGCTTAGGGATACATCAACAGAAAACAAAGCATAGAGATAGAACTTGAAACTGCTTTATTGTGTCAAGTTTCAAAGAGCTAGCACAAACCGTGTTTGATTTAGAGTTCCAAATACATGTATCCCTATAGGAGAAAACAGAGTGAAACTTAAAAATGAAAACGGTTACTGCAAACGAACGGTGTAACCTAGAAGAACGAAATTTGGTGAGCCAAGTGGTTTTGGTGTACTGATCATTACCTGAAAGAATAATCAAGATTGGGTGAAAAAATGTTTGCTGAGATTTCAGGCAACTCGTAGTTTTTTGGAAGCTTGGCAACCCCTTTCCATGAAAGTGATTTTCGCCAGTCTCTGCTTAGGGCTACATCAACAGCAAACAAAGCATAGAGATAGAACTTGAAACTGCTTTATTGTGTCAAGTTTCAAAGAGCTAGCACAAACCGTGTTTGATTTAGAGTTCCAAATACATGTATCCCTTTAGGAGAAAACAAAGGGAAACCTTAAAATGAATACGGTTACTGCAAACGAACGGTTTAACCTAGAAGAACGAAATTTGGTGAGCCAAGTGGATTTGGTGTACTGATCATTACCTGAAAGAATCATCAAGATTGGGTGAAAAAATGTTTGCTGAGATTTCAGGCAACTCGTAGTTTTTTGGAAGCTTGGCAACCCCTTTCCATAAAAGTTCGCCAGTCTCTACTTAGGGCTACATCAACAGCAAACAAAGCATAGAGACAGAACTTGAAACTGCTTTATTGTGTCAAGTTTCAAAGAGCTAGCACAAACCGTGTTTGATTTAGAGTTCCAAATACATGTATCCCTATAGGAGAAAACAGAGTGAAACCTAAAAATGAAAACGGTTACTGCAAACGAACGGTTTAACCTAGAAGAACGAAATTTGGTGAGCCAAGTGGTTTTGGTGTACTGATCATTACCTGAAAGAATAATCAAGATTGGGTGAAAAAATGTTTGCTGAGATTTCAGGCAACTCGTAGTTTTTTGGAATCTTGGCAACCCCTTTCCATGAAAGTGATTTTTGCCAGTCTCTGTTTAGGGCTACATCAACAGCAAACAAAGCATAGAGATAGAACTTGAAACTGCTTTATTGTGTCAAGTTTCAAAGAGCTAGCACAAACCGTGTTTGATTTAGAGTTCCAAATACATGTATCCCTATAGGAGAAAACAGAGTGAAACCTAAAAATGAAAACGGTTACTGCAAACGAACGGTGTAACTTCGAAGAATGAAATTTGGTGAGCCAAGTGGTTTTGGTGTACTGATCATTACCTGAAAGAATCATCAAGATTGGGTGAAAAAATGTTTGCTGAGATTTCAGGCAACTCGTAGTTTTTTGGAAGCTTGGCAACCCCTTTCCATGAAAGTGATGTTCGCCAGTCTCTGCTTAGGGCTACATCAACAGCAAACAATCCATAGAGAGAGAACTTGAAACTGCTTTATTTTGTTAAGTTTCAAAGAGCTAGCACAAACCGTGTTTGATTTAGAGTTCCAAATACATGTATCCTTATAAGAGAAAACAAAGGGAAACCTAAAAATGAAAACGGTTACTGCAAACGAACGGTTTAACCTAGAAGAACGAAATTTGGTGAGCCAAGTGGTTTTGGTGTACTGATCATTACCTGAAAGAATTATCAAGATTGGGTGAAAAAATGTTTGCTGAGATTTCAGACAACTCGTAGTTTTTTGGAAGCTTGGCAACCCCTTTCCATGAAAGTGATTTTCGCCAGTCTCTGCTTAGGGCTACATCAACAGCAAACAATCCATAGAGAGAGAACTTGAAACTGCTTTATTTTGTCAAGTTTCAAAGAGCTAGCACAAACCGTGTTTGATTTAGAGTTCCAAATACATGTATCCCTATAGTAGAAAACAAAGGGAAACCTAAAAATGAAAACGGTTACTGCAAACGAACGGTGTATCCTAGAAGAACGAAATTTGGTGAGCCAAGTGGTTTTGGTGTACTGATCATTACCTGAAAGAATCATCAAGATTGGGTGAAAAAATGTTTGCTGAGATTTCAGACAACTCGTAGTTTTTTGGAAGCTTGGCAACCCCTTTCCATGAAAGTGATTTTCGCCAGTCTCTGCTTAGGGCTACATCAACAGCAAACAATCCATAGAGAGAGAACTTGAAACTGCTTTATTTTGTCAAGTTTCAAAGAGCTAGCACAAACCGTGTTTGATTTAGAGTTCCAAATACATGTATCCCTATAGTAGAAAACAAAGGGAAACCTAAAAATGAAAACGGTTACTGCAAACGAACGGTGTATCCTAGAAGAACGAAATTTGGTGAGCCAAGTGGTTTTGGTGTACTGATCATTACCTGAGAGAATCATCAAGATTGGGTGAAAAAATGTTTGCTGAGATTTCAGGCAACTCGTAGTTTTTTGGAAGCTTGGCAACCCATTTCCATGAAAGTGATTTTCGCCAGTCTCTGCTTAGGGCTACATCAACAGCAAACAAACCATAGAGATAGAACTTGAAACTGCTTTATTCTGTCAAGTTTCAAAGAGCTAGCACAAACCGTGTTTGATTTAGAGTTCCAAATACATGTATCCCTATAGGAGAAAACAGAGTGAAACCTAAAAATGAAAACGGTTACTGCAAACGAACGGTGTATCCTAGAAGAACGAAATTTGGTGAGCCAAGTGGTTTTGGTGTACTGATCATTACCTGAAAGAATCATCAAGATTGGGTGAAAAAATGTTTGCTGAGATTTCAGGCAACTCGTAGTATTTTGGAAGCTTGGCAACCCCTTTCCATGAAAGTGATTTTCGCCAGTCTCTGCTTAGGGCTACATCAACAGCAAACAAAGCATAGAGATAGAACTTGAAACTGCTTTATTGTGTCAAGTTTCAAAGAGCTAGCACAACCGTGTTTGATTTAGAGTTCAAAATACATGTATCCCTATAGGAGAAAACAGAGTGAAACCTAAAAATGAAAACGGTTACTGCAAACGAACGGTTTAACCTAGAAGAACGAAATTTGGTGAGCCAAGTGGTTTTGGTGTACTGATCATTACCTGAAAGATTCATCAAGATTGGGTGAAAAAATGTTTGCTGAGATTTCAGGCAACTCGTAGTATTTTGGAAGCTTGGCAACCCGTTTCCATGAAAGTGATTTTCGCCAGTCTCTGCTTAGGGCTACATCAACAGCAAACAAAGCATAGAGATAGAACTTGAAACTGCTTTATTGTGTCAAGTTTCAAAGAGCTAGCACAAACCGTGTTTGAGTTAGAGTTCCAAATACATGTATCCCTATAGGAGAAAACAGAGTGAAACCTAAAAATGAAAACGGTTACTGCAAACGAACGGTGTATCCTAGAAGAGCGAAATTTGGTGAGCCAAGTGGTTTTGGTGTACTGATCATTACCTGAAAGAATCATCAAGATTGGGTGAAAAAATGTTTGCTGAGATTTCAGGCAACTCGTAGTTTTTTGGAAGCTTGGCAACCCCTTTCCATGAAAGTGATTTTCGCCAGTGTCTGCCTAGGGCTACATCAACAGCAAACAATCCATAGAGAGAGAACTTGAAACTGCTTTATTTTGTCAAGTTTCAAAGAGCTAGCACAAACCGTGTTTGATTTAGAGTTCCAAATACATGTATCCCTATAGGAGAAAACAAAGGGAAACCTAAAAATGAAAACGGTTACTGCAAACGAACGGTTTAACCTAGAAGAACGAAATTTGGTGAGCCAAGTGGTTTTGGTGTACTGATCATTACCTGAAAGAATCATCAAGATTGGGTGAAAAAATGTTGGCTGAGATTTCAGGCAACTCGTAGTTTTTTGGAAGCTTGGCAACCCCTTTCCATGAAAGTGATTTTCGCCAGTCTCTGCTTAGGGCTACATCAACAGCAAAAAAAGCATAGATATAGAACTTGAAACTGCTTTATTGTGTCAAGTTTCAAAGAGCTAGCACAAACCGTATTTGATTTAGAGTTCCAAATACATGTATCCCTATAGGAGAAAACAGAGTGAAACCTAAAAATGAAAACGGTTACTGCAAACGAACGGTTTAACCTAGAAGAACGAAATTTGGTGAGCCAAGTGGTTTTGGTGTACTGATCATTACCTGAGAGAATCATCAAGATTGGGTGAAAAAATGTTTGCTGAGATTTCAGGCAACTCGTAGTTTTTTGAAAGCTTTGCAACCCCTTTCCATGAAAGTGATTTTCGCCAGTCTCTGCTTAGGGCTACATCAACAGCAAACAAACCATAGAGATAGAACTTGAAACTGCTTTATTGTGTCAAGTTTCAAAGAGCTAGCACAAACCGTGTTTGATTTAGAGTTCCAAATACATGTATCCCTATAGGAGAAAACAGAGTGAAACCTAAAAATGAAAACGGTTACTGCAAACGAACGGTGTATCCTAGAAGAACGAAATTTGGTGAGCCAAGTGGTTTTGGTGTACTGATCATTACCTGAAAGAATCATCAAGATTGGGTGAAAAAATGTTTGCTGAGATTTCAGGAAACTCGTTGTTTTTTGGAAGCTTGGCAACCCCTTTCCATGAAAGCGATTTTCGCCAGTCTCTGCTTAGGGCTACATCAACAGCAAACAATCCATAGAGAGAGAACTTGAAACTGCTTCATTTTGTCAAGTTTCAAAGAGTTAGCACAAACCGTGTTTGATTTCGAGATCCAAATACATGTATCCCTATAGGAGAAAACAAAGTGAAACCTAAAAATGAATACAGTTACTGCAAACGAACGGTGTAACCTAAAAGAACGAAATTTGGTGAGCCAAGTGGTTTTGGTGTACTGATCATTACCTGAAAGAATCATCAAGATTGGGTGAAAAAATGTTTGCTTAGATTTCAGGCAACTCGTAGTTTTTTGGAAGCTTGGCAACCCATTTCCATGAAAGTGATTTTCGCCAGTCTCTGCTTAAGGCTACATCAACAGCAAACAAACCATAGAGAGAGAACTTGAAACTGCTTTATTGTGTCAAGTTTCAAAGAGCTAGCACAAACCGTGTTTGATTTAGAGTTCCAAATACATGTATCCCTATAGGAGAAAACAGAGTGAAACCTAAAAATGTAAACGGTTACTGCAAACGAACAGATTAATCTAAAAGAACGAAATTTGGTGAGCCAAGAGGTTTTGGTGTACTGATCATTACCTGAAAGAATCATCAAAATTGGGTGAAAAAAAGTTTGCTGAGATTTCAGGCAACTCGTAGTTTTTTGGAAGCTTGGCAACCCCTTTCCATGAAAGTGATTTTTGCCAGTCTCTGTTTAGGGCTACATCAACAGCAAACAAACCATAGAGATAGAACTTGAAACTGCTTTATTGTGTCAAGTTTCAAAGAGCTAGCACAAACCGTGTTTGATTTAGAGTTCCAAATACATGTATCCCTATAGGAGAAAACAGAGTGAAACCTAAAAATGAAAACGGTTACTGCAAACGAACGGTGTAACCTAGAAGAATGAAATTTGGTGAGCCAAGTGGTTTTGGTGTACTGATCATTACCTGAAAGAATCATCAAGATTGGGTGAAAAAATGTTTGCTGAGATTTCAGGCAACTCGTAGTTTTTTGGAAGCTTGGCAACCCCTTTCCATGAAAGTGATTTTCGCCAGTCTCTGCTTAGGGCTACAGCAACAGCAAACAATCCATAGAGAGAGAACTTGAAACTGCTTTATTTTGTTAAGTTTCAAAGAGCTAGCACAAACCGTGTTTGATTTAGAGTTCCAAATACATGTATCCTTATAAGAGAAAACAAAGGGAAACCTAAAAATGAAAACGGTTACTGCAAACGAACGGTTTAACCTAGAAGAACGAAATTTGGTGAGCCAAGTGGTATTGGTGTACTTATCATTACCTGAAAGAATCATCAAGATTGGGTGAAAAAATGTTTGCTGAGATTTCAGACAACTCGTAGTTTTTTGGAAGCTTGGCAATCCCTTTCCATGAAAAAGATTTTCGCCAGTCTCTGCTTAGGGCTACATCAACAGCAAACAAACCATAGAGATAGAACTTGAGACTGCTTTATTGTGTCAAGTTTCAAAGAGCTAGCACAAACCGTGTTTGATTTAGAGTTCCAAATACATGTATCCCTATAGGAGAAAACAAAGTGAAACCTAAAAATGAAAACGGTTACTGCAAACGAACGGTGTAACCTAAAAGAACGAAATTTGGTGAGCCAAGTGGTTTTGGTGTACTGATCATTACCTGAGAGAATCATCAAGATTGGGTGAAAAAATGTTTGCTGAGATTTCAGGCAACTCGTAGTTTTTTGGAAGCTTGGCAACCCCTTTCCATGAAAGGGATTTTCGCCAGTCTCTGCTTAGGGCTACATCAACAGCAAACAAACCATAGAGAGAGAACTTGAAACTGCTTTATTGTGTCAAGTTTCAAAGAGCTAGCACAAACCGTGTTTGATTTAGAGTTCCAAATACGTGTATCCCTATAGGAGAAAACAGAGTGAAACCTAAAAATGAAAACGGTTACTGCAAACGAACGGTTTAACTTAAAAGAATGAAATTTTCTGAGTCAAGTGGTTTTGGTGTACTGATCATTACCTGAAAGAATCATCAAGATTGGGTGAAAAAATGTTTGCTGAGATTTCAGGAAACTCGTAGTTTTTTGGAAGCTTGGCAACCCCTTTCCATGAAAGTGATTTTCGCCAGTCTCTGCTTAGGGCTACATCAACAGCAAACAAAGCATAGAGATAGAACTTGAAACTGCTTTATTGTGTCAAGTTTCAAAGAGCTAGCACAAACCGTGTTTATTTTAGAGTTCCAAATACATGTATCCCTATAGGAGAAAACAGAGTGAAACCTAAAAATAAAAACGGTTACTGCAAACGAACGGTTTAACCTAGAAGAACTAAATTTGGTGAGCTAAGTGGTTTTGGTGTACTGATCATTACCTGAAAGAATCATCAAGATTGGGTGAAAAAATGTTTGCTGAGATTTCAGGCAACTTGTAGTTTTTTGGAAGCTTGGCAACCCCTTTCCATGAAAGTGATTTTCGCCAGTCTCTGCTTAGGGCTAAATCAACAGCAAACAAACCATAGAGATAGAACTTGAAACTGCTTTATTGTGTCAAGTTTCAAAGAGCTAGCACAAACCGTGTTTGATTTAGAGTTCCAAATACATGTATCCCTATAGGAGAAAACAGAGTGAAACCTAAAAATGAAAACGGTTACTGCAAACGAACGGTGTAACCTAGAAGAACGAAATTTATTGAGCCAAGTGGTTTTGGTGTACTGATCATTACCTGAAAGAATCATCAAGATTGGGTGAAAAAATGTTTGCTGAGATTTCAGGCAACTCGTAGTTTTTTGGAAGCTT
The DNA here is from genome assembly GCF_052094955.1 of Ictidomys tridecemlineatus. NCBI lineage: Eukaryota > Metazoa > Chordata > Mammalia > Rodentia > Sciuridae > Ictidomys > Ictidomys tridecemlineatus. The sequence continues at coordinate 51,813 of NW_027521699.1, forward strand.
GGCAACCCCTTTCCATGAAAGTGATTTTCGCCAGTCTCTGCTTAGGGCTACATCAAGAGCAAAAAAAGCATAAAGATAGAACTTGAAACTGCTTTATTGTGTCAAGTTTCAAAGAGCTAGCACAAACCGTGTTTGATTTAGAGTTCCAAATACATGTATCCCTATAGGAGAAAACAGAGTGAAACCTAAAAATGAAAACGGTTACTGCAAACGAACGGTGTAACCTAGAAGAACGAAATTTAGTGAGCCAAGTGGTTTTGGTGTACTGATCATTACCTGAAAGAATCATCAAGATTGGGTGAAAAAATGTTTGCTGAGATTTCAGGAAACTCGTAGTTTTTTGGAAGCTTGGCAACCCCTTTCCATGAAAGTGATTTTCGCCAGTCTCTGCTTAGGGCTACATCAAGAGCAAAAAAAGCATAGAGATAGAACTTGAAACTGCTTTATTGTGTCATGTTTCAAAGAGCTAGCACAAACCGTGTTTGATTTAGAGTTCCAAATACATGTATCCCTATAGGAGAAAACAGAGTGAAACCTAAAAATGAAAACGGTTACTGCAAACGAACGGTTTAACCTAAAAGAACGAAACTTGGTGAGCCAAGTGGTTTTGGTGTACTGATCATTACCTGAAAGAATCATCAAGATTGGGTGAAAAAATGTTTGCTGAGATTTCAGGCAACTCGTAGTTTTTTGGAAGCTTGGCAACCCCTTTCCATGAAAGTGGTTTTCGCGAGTCTCTGCTTACGGCTACATCAACAGCAAACAAACCATAGAGATAGAACTTTAAACTGCTTTATTGTGTCAAGTTTCAAAGAGCTATCACAAACCGTGTTTGATTTAGAGTTCCAAATACATGTATCCCTATAGGAGAAAACAGAGTGAAACCTAAAAATGAAAAAGTTTACTGCAAATGAACGGTTTAACCTAGAAGAACTAAATTTGGTGAGCCAAGAGGTTTTGGTGTACTGATCATTACCTGAAAGAATCATCAAGATTGGGTGAAAAAATGTTTGCTGAGATTTCAGGCAACTCATAGTTTTTTGGAAGCTTGGCAACCCCTTTCCATGAAAGTTCGCCAGTCTCTACTTAGGGCTACATCAACAGCAAACAAAGCATAGAGACAGAACTTGAAACTGCTTTATTGTGTCAAGTTTCAAAGAGCTAGCACAAACCGTGTTTGATTTAGAGTTCCAAATACATGTATCCCTATAGGAGAAATCAGAGTGAAACCTAAAAATGAAAACGTTTACTGCAAACGAACGGTTTAACCTAGAAGAACGAAATTTGGTGAGCCAAGTGGTTTTGGTGTACTGATCATTACCTGAAAGAAACAATACAATTGGGTGAAAAAATGTTTGGTGAGATTTCAGGCAACTCGTAGTTTTTTGGAATCTTGGCAACCCCTTTCCATGAAAGTGATTTTCGCCAGTCTCTGCTTAGGGCTACATCAACAGCAAACAAATCATAGAGATAGAACTTGAAACTGCTTTATTGTGTCAAGTTTCAAAGAGCTAGCACAAACCGTGTTTGATTTAGAGTTCCAAATACATGTATCCCTATAGGAGAAAACAGAGTGAAACCTAAAAATGAAAACGGTTACTGCAAACGAACGGTGTAACCTAGAAGAATGAAATTTGGTGAGCCAAGTGGTTTTGGTGTACTGATCATTACCTGAAAGAATCATCAAGATTGGGTGAAAAAATGTTTGCTGAGATTTCAGGCAACTCGTAGTTTTTTGGAAGCTTGGCAACCCCTTTCCATGAAAGTGATTTACGCCTTTCTCTGCTTAGGGCTACATCAACAGCAAACAAAGCATAGAGATAGAACTTGAAACTGCTTTATAGTGTTAAGTTTGAGAGAGCTAGCACAAACCGTTGTGATTTAGAGTTCCAAATACATGTATCCCTATAGGACAAAACAGAGTGAAACCTAAAAATGAAAACGGTTACTGCAAACGAACGGTTTAACCTAGAAGAACGAAATTTGGTGAGCCAAGTGGTTTTGGTGTACTGATCATTACCTGAAAGAATCATCAAGATTGGGTGAAAAAATGTTTGCTGAGATTTCAGGCAACTTGTAGTTTTTTGGAAGCTTGGCAAGCCCTTTCCATGAAAGTGATTTTCGCCAGTCTCTGCTTAGGGCTAAATCAACAGCAAACAAACCATAGAGATAGAACTTGAAACTGCTTTATTGTGTCAAGTTTCAAAGAGCTAGCACAAACCGTGTTTGATTTAGAGTTCCAAATACATGTATCCCTATAGGAGAAAACAGAGTGAAACCTAAAAATGAAAACGGTTACTGCAAACGAACGGTGTAACCTAGAAGAACGAAATTTATTGAGCCAAGTGGTTTTGGTGTACTGATCATTACCTGAAAGAATCATCAAGATTGGGTGAAAAAATGTTTGCTGAGATTTCAGGCAACTCGTAGTTTTTTGGAAGCTTGGCAACCCCTTTCCATGAAAGTGATTTTCGCCAGTCTCTGCTTAGGGCTACATCAAGAGCAAAAAAAGCATAGAGATAGAACTTGAAATTGCTTTATTGTGTCAAGTTTCAAAGAGCTAGCACAAACCGTGTTTGATTTAGAGTTCCAAATACATGTATCCCTATAGGAGAAAACAGAGTGAAACCTAAAAATGAAAACGGTTACTGCAAACGAACGGTTTAACCTAGAAGAACGAAATTTAGTGAGCCAAGTGGTTTTGGTGTACTGATCATTACCTGAAAGAATCATCAAGATTGGGTGAAAAAATGTTTGCTGAGATTTCAGGAAACTCGTAGTTTTTTGGAAGCTTGGCAACCCCTTTCCATGAAAGTGATTTTCGCCAGTCTCTGCTTAGGGCTACATCAAGAGCAAAAAAAGCATAGAGACAGAACTTGAAACTGCTTTATTGTGTCATGTTTCAAAGAGCTAGCACAAACCGTGTTTGATTTAGAGTTCCAAATACATGTATCCCTATAGGAGAAAACAGAGTGAAACCTAAAAATGAAAACGGTTACTGCAAACGAACGGTTTAACCTAAAAGAACGAAACTTGGTGAGCCAAGTGGTTTTGGTGTACTGATCATTACCTGAAAGAATCATCAAGATTGGGTGAAAAAATGTTTGCTGAGATTTCAGGCAACTCGTAGTTTTTTGGAAGCTTGGCAACCCCTTTCCATGAAAGTGGTTTTCGCGAGTCTCTGCTTAGGGCTACATCAACAGCAAACAAACCACAGAGATAGAACTTGAAACTGCTTTATTGTGTCAAGTTTCAAAGAGCTAGCACAAACCGTGTTTGATTTAGAGTTCCAAATACATGTATCCCTATAGGAGAAAACAGAGTGAAACCTAAAAATGAAAACGGTTACTGCAAACGAACGGTGTAACCTAGAAGAACGAAATTTGGTGAGCCAAGTGGTTTTGGTGTACTGATCATTACCTGAAAGAATCATCAAGATTGGGTGAAAAAATGTTTACTGAGATTTCAGGCAACTCGTAGTTTTTTGGAAGCTTGGCAACCCCTTTCCATGAAAGTGATTTTCGCCAGTCTCTGCTTAGAGCTACATCAACAGCAAACAAAGCATAGAGATAGAACTTGAAACTGCTTTATTGTGTCAAGTTTCAAAGAGCTAGCACAAACCGTGTTTGATTTAGAGTTCCAAATACATGTATCCCTATAGGAGAAAACAAAGGGAAACCTAAAAATGAATACGGTTACTGCAAACGAACGGTTTAACCTAGAAGAACGAAATTTGGTGAGCCAAGTGGATTTGGTGTACTGATCATTACCTGAAAGAATCATCAAGATTGGGTGAAAAAATGTTTGCTGAGATTTCAGGCAACTCGTAGTTTTTTGGAAGCTTGGCAACCCCTTTCCATGAAAGATCGCCAGTCTGTACTTAGGGCTACATTAACAGCAAACAAAGCATAGAGACAGAACTTGAAACTGCTTTATTGTGTCAAGTTTCAAAGAGCTAGCACAAACCGTGTTTGATTTAGAGTTCCAAATATATGTATCCCTATAGGAGAAATCAGAGTGAAACCTAAAAATGAAAACGTTTACTGCAAACGAACGGTTTAACCTAGAAGAACGAAATTTGGTGAGCCAAGTGGTTTTGGTGTACTGATCATTACCTGAAAGAAACAATACAATTGGGTGAAAAAATGTTTGCTGAGATTTCAGGCAACTCGTAGTTTTTTGGAATCTTGGCAACCCCTTTCCATGAAAGTGATTTTCGCCAGTCTCTGTTTAGGGCTACATCAACAGCAAACAAATCATAGAGATAGAACTTGAAACTGCTTTATTGTGTCAAGTTTCAAAGAGCTAGCACAAACCGTGTTTCATTTAGAGTTCCAAATACATGTATCCCTATAGGAGAAAACAGAGTGAAACCTAAAAATGAAAACGGTTACTGCAAACGAACGGTGTAACCTAGAAGAATGAAATTTGGTGAGCCAAGTGGTTTTGGTGTTCTGATCATTACCTGAAAGAATTATCAAGATTGGGTGAAAAAATGTTTGCTGAGATTTCAGGCAACTCGTAGTTTTTTGGAAGCTTGGCAACCCCTTTCCATGAAAGTGATTTACGCCAGTCTCTGCTTAGGGCTACATCAACAGCAAACAAAGCATAGAGATAGAACTTGAAACTGCTTTATAGTGTTAAGTTTGAGAGAGCTAGCACAAACCGTTGTGATTTAGAGTTCCAAATACATGTATCCCTATAGGACAAAACAGAGTGAAACCTAAAAATGAAAACGGTTACTGCAAACGAACGGTTTAACCTAGAAGAACGAAATTTGGTGAGCCAAGTGGTTTTGGTGTACTGATCATTACCTGAAAGAATCATCAAGATTGGGTGAAAAAATGTTTGCTGAGATTTCAGGCAACTTGTAGTTTTTTGGAAGCTTGGCAAGCCCTTTCCATGAAAGTGATTTTCGCCAGTCTCTGCTTAGGGCTAAATCAACAGCAAACAAACCATAGAGATAGAACTTGAAACTGCTTTATTGTGTCAAGTTTCAAAGAGCTAGCACAAACCGTGTTTGATTTAGAGTTCCAAATACATGTATCCCTATAGGAGAAAACAGAGTGAAACCTAAAAATGAAAACGGTTACTGCAAACGAACGGTGTAACCTCGAAGAATGAAATTTGGTGAGCCAAGTGGTTTTGGTGTACTGATCATTACCTGAAAGAATCATCAAGATTGGGTGAAAAAATGTTTGCTGAGATTTCAGGCAACTCGTAGTTTTTTGGAAGTGGCAAACCCTTTCCATGAAAGTGATTTTCGCCAGTCTCTGCTTAGTGATACATCAACAGAAAACAAAGCATAGAGATAGAACTTGAAACTGCTTTATTGTGTCAAGTTTCAAAGAGCTAGCACAAACCGTGTTTGATTTAGAGTTCCAAATACATGTATCCCTATAGGAGAAAACAGAGTGAAACCTAAAAATGAAAACGGTTACTGCAAACGAACGGTGTAACCTAGAAGAACGAAATTTGGTGAGCCAATTGGTTTTGGTGTACTGATCATTACCTGAAAGAATCATCAAGATTGGGTGAAAAAATGTTTGCTGAGATTTCAGGCAACTCATAGTTTTTTGGAAGCTTGGCAACCCCTTTCCAGGAAAGTGATTTTCGCCAGTCTCTGCTTAGGGCTACATCAACAGCAAACAAAGCCTAGAGATAGAACTTGAAACTGCTTTATTGTGTCAAGTTTCAAAGAGCTAGCACAAACCGTGTTTGATTTAGAGTTCCAAATACATGTATCCCTATAGGAGAAAACAAAGGGAAACCTAAAAATGAATACGGTTACTGCAAACGAACGGTTTAACATAGAAGAACGAAATTTGGTGAGCCAAGTGGATTTGGTGTACTGATCATTACCTGAAAGAATCATCAAGATTGGGTGAAAAAATGTTTGCTGAGATTTCAGGCGACTCGTAGTTTTTTGGAAGCTTGGCAACCCCTTTCCATGAAAGTTCGCCAGTCTCTACTTAGGGCTACATCAACAGCAAACAAAGCATAGAGACAGAACTTGAAACTGCTTTATTGTGTCAAGTTTCAAAGAGCTAGCACAAACCGTGTTTGATTTAGAGTTCCAAATACATGTATCCCTAAAGGAGAAATCAGAGTGAAACCTAAAAATGAAAACGTTTACTGCAAACGAACGGTTTAACCTAGAAGAACGAAATTTGGTGAGCCAAGTGGTTTTGTTGTACTGATCATTACCTGAAAGAAACAATACAATTGGGTGAAAAAATGTTTGCTGAGATTTCAGGCAACTCGTAGTTTTTTGGAATCTTGGCAACCCCTTTCCATGAAAGTGATTTTCGCCAGTCTCTGTTTAGGGCTACATCAACAGCAAACAAATCATAGAGATAGAACTTGAAACTGCTTTATTGTTTCAAGTTTCAAAGAGCTAGCACAAACCGTGTTTGATTTAGAGTTCCAAATACATGTATCCCTATAGGAGAAAACAGAGTGAAACCTAAAAATGAAAACGGTTACTGCAAACGAACGGTGTAACCTAGAAGAATGAAATTTGGTGAGCCAAGTGGTTTTGGTGTACTGATCATTACCTGAAAGAATCATCAAGATTGGGTGAAAAAATGTTTGCTGAGATTTCAGGCAACTCGTAGTTTTTTGGAAGCTTGGCAACCCCTTTCCATGAAAGTGGTTTTAGCGAGTCTCTGCTTAGGGCTACATCAACAGCAAACAAACCATAGAGATAGAACTTTAAACTGCTTTATTGTGTCAAGTTTCAAAGAGCTATCACAAACCGTGTTTGATTTTAGAGTTCCAAATACATGTATCCCTATAGGAGAAAACAGAGTGAAACCTAAAAATGAAACGGTTATTGCAAACGAACGGTGTAACCTAGAAGAACGAAATTTTGTGAGCCAAGTGGTTTTGGTGTACTGATCATTACCTGAAGAAATCATCAAGATTGGGTGAAATAATGTTTGCTGAGATTTCAGGCAACTCGTAGTTTTTTGGAAGCTTGGCAACCCCTTCCCATGAAAGTGATTTTCGCCAGTCTCTGCTTAGGGCTACATCAACAGCAAACAAACCATAGAGATAGAACTTGAAACTGCTTTATTGTTGTCAAGTTTCAAAGAGCTAGCACAAACCGTGTTTGATTTAGAGTTCCAAATACATGTATCCCTATAGGAGAAAACAGAGTGAAACCTAAAAATGAAAACGGTTACTGCAAAAGAACGGTGTAACCTAGAAGAACGAAATTTGGTGAGCCAAGTGGTTTTGGTGTACTATCATTACCTGAAAAAAATCATCAAGATTGGGTGAAAAAATATTTGATGAGATTTCAGGCAACTCGTAGTTTTTTGGAAGCTTGGCAACCCCTTTCCATGAAAGTGATTTTCGCCAGTCTCTGCTTAGGGCTACATCAACAGCAAACAAAGCATAGGGATAGTACTTGAAACTGCTTGATTGTGTCATGTTTCAAAGAGCTAGCACAAACCGTTTTTATATTTAGAGTTCCAAATACATGTATCCCTATAGGAGAAAACAGAGTGAAACCTAAAAATGAAAACGGTTACTGCAAACGAACGGTTTAACCTAGAAGAACGAAATTTGGTGAGCCAAGTGGTTTTGGTGTTCTGATCATTACCTGAAAGAATCATCAAGATTGGGTGAAAAAATGTTTGCTGAGATTTCAGGCAACTCGTAGTTTTTTGGAAGCTTGGCAAGCCCTTTCCATGAAAGTGATTTTCGCCAGTCTCTGCTTAGGGCTACATCAACAGCAAACAAACCATAGAGATAGAACTTGAAACTGCTTTATTGTGTCAAGTTTCAAAGAGCTAGCACAAACCGTGTTTGATTTAGAGTTCCAAATACATGTATCCCTATAGGAGAAAACAGAGTGAAACCTAAAAATGAAAACGGTTACTGCAAACGAACGGTGTAACCTAGAAGAACGAAATTTGGTGAGCCAAGTGGTTTTGGTGTACTGATCATTACCTGAAAGAATCATCAAGATTGGGTGAAAAAATGTTTGCTGAGATTTCAG